>NC_081180.1:191170604-191249461 GCF_029867415.1 Vicia villosa
AAGACTTGGTTGAAAAATATGGGAACTGAGCAAATTTAGAAAGGATTGAAAACATATTTTCAATCAAATTTTTTCAAATGAGCAATCAAAGATTCACTAAGATTTTCCCTAGTTTTATAACCCTAATTCATTCCATTATATATACTGATTGATTCCAGACCCTGAGCACGAATTTTCTGCAGGCCAAGAGCCCTAACTAAGAGCAAAAAGTTCAAGAAATTTTCATAATCGATTTTTTGATTGCAGCTTGATTCAGGACATTCTGAAGACTCAAACACGTTCCAGGGACATCACTAAGGAGATTCAGATACTTACAAGGATTCCAAGCACTCAGAATTGTCCGTAAATCCTCACGGTTTGATCAAATACTCCTTGACTCGAGGATACCTTAGCAAATGTTGCCCTCAGTTCATTATCATCATATGAGATCTAGTCCCTCGGTGTTGCCTCGAATAAAATGATGATCGTCCCTTCGAATGCTAAGGTATCCTCATTGGTTGCCTAAAAATGACTATTATATCCTTCCCAAATACTACTTGCCCTCTTTATGGTACGAACAGTCTTATGGCGAATGATAATCCTCGATGACCCGTTTTACATCCAATGAGAGGACTACCTACCCTCCTTATGGTATGGATAGCCCTTTCAAACGAAAACTTAAAGAACAAGAAAGATAATCTTAGGGTAGGTGCTCTTAAATGCTTGCTCAATTCAAACAAATTCAAACTACTTTTCACACCTCCTTTTTAAAACAATTTCCAAAAGGCTACGCTTATTTACAAGCTAAAGTCCTTATTCAAATATTTTCAATTCACACACGACACTCTTTCAAACAATTCAAATAAAAAAGTGAGCTAAGCAATTAAGAGCCCATTGATAACCATGGATACAAAGGGTGCTTACACCTTCCCTTTGTATAACCTTCCCCCCAAACTCAAAATGTTTCAAAGGTCTTTCCTGTTATTTTTGCCTTTCCAATTGGATAAAATAAATGTCGGTGGCGACTCTTGCTATCCGCGGCATTTTAAAAAAGTCAGTTCTCCCACCGTATTACATTGAGGCAAATCGGTAATTACACCCTCTTGTAATGTAGGACATGTATCTGTTGGGTGTTTAATAGAAGTGCAAATTCCACATAAATTTACTGTTTGAGTTTTTCCTACTGCTAACTATCTCACTAATGAAGTACGATCATCAATTTCGGTTTCTAAAGCCTTGTGGGAAGAAGCTTGAATCTCATTAACTCCTTTTTTTAGGACCACATAATTGTTTCTGGTTGTGAACTGTGGGGAGTTGAGTGACATGTTCTCAATTAAGGTTTTAGCTGCAGTCGGAGTCTTATCATTAAGGACTCCTCCACTAGCATCATCTAAAATATTTATGTTCATAGGTAATAGTCCTTCATAAAAGTAATAAATTTGCAATTGCTTAGAAATCTAGTGTTGATGACAACTTGACACTAACTTCTTGAATCTCTCCCAATACTCGTCTAATGATTCCATGCCAACTTGTCTAATACACATCTTTCTTTTCTGATTGATGCAGCTCTGGAGGCAGGAAAGTATCTTTCTAAGAACAATCTTTTCAGAGCATTCCAGCTTGTGACATAATTTGGCTCGAGATAGTACAACCAATCTTTTGTAGCACCATGTTATAAGAATGGAAAGGCTTTGAGCTTGATGTGATCCTCTATGATTCCTTCAGGCCTCAATGGTGTAGAGCACACAACCTGGAATTCTTTTAGATGCTTATGCGGATCCTCACCTGCAAGACCACTAAACCTTGGCAACAAATGTATTAAATCGAATTTCAACACAAAAGGTACATCAACAGCAGGATAATCAATACATAAAGCATTATAAATCATATCAGGTGCAACAAGTTCTCTTAGAATTTTTTTCCAGCCATGTTATGATAATGAAACTCAAAATCAAATAAATTATGAGAACAAGAATCAGCAGTGCAACATTAAACACAAAATACCATCAATGTCCCTATTAAGCAAAATCAATTAGAAGACTAATAAAGATTAAAAAAAATAGAAAAAAAATACAAAAAACACCAAATTTAATCTAATTAAGTCAAGTAAAAATTTCATAATTTTTTTTGAATTTTCTGAAAATATGAAAACAGCAAAAAAAATCATTAAAAAAAATAGAAAAATAAGGAATTTGCAATTTTAAGGTTCAAAATTCTAAAAGAGTATTGTTCATTGATTTGTTTTTGATTTTTTGGAAAAAAAATTAGGAGTAAATCGAAACAGTAGCTTCCAAACTTACCTGATAAACTGAAATACTTTTCAGTGTGCTACAACCCGTATTACAATCCTGAAAATCAACAAACACAATAAAACAAGAAAATGCTAACAAGACTCTAAACTAGGATCCTAAATCAGCTAATATTGACAGAGAGTCCCCGACAACGACGCCAATTTGATTTGTTGCCTCACACGGGTAAAAAATGAGTAATAAAAATTGTAGTTAGAGAAAGCGACACTCGAGTATCGTATCACAAGGACTATTGGTAAAATTAACCCACTACAGAAACGATTTAGGGGGTTTTAAGTTTCGATCAAGAAAATAGGAAAAATAAGTTATTTTCAAATAAGTTAAAACGAATCAACCCATAGTTTGGTTTCCCAACTAGTCATGAATTAAGCAAGTGTGATTCAACATACACAATTTAACGGTAAAGCAATGCTAAAACGCAAAACATATCAAGGAAACATAAACCAATCGAATTAAATCAACAACATACTATATAACTTGAATTAAGCATACAAGACATATAGAAGAATATTGAAAGGAAAAAGAAATTGGGTTGAAAATATAAAACCTCAAAGTTTTGGTGGAAACATGAACAATAGATTCCTCCTTGGTGATTAGTTCTCCATGAACCGTACAAACAAAGTATTTTTCATAAAAATTAGGAATGACCATAATAGCTGCGATTTTAGCTTTAAGTAATACAAGGGAAGTCGGTCCCTAATGGCAACCGACTCAAAAATTACAAAAACAACCCCAAAACAGTGTATTTTATTAAGTCTGGAACTTAAACGGATTATTCGACCGTTCTGCACTCCAAATCAGCTTTTGGCTTCAACATGAAACTTGTATTTGTTTCTCTTGGATTTATAACACATATTAGAACACACAAAATGACATCTTGTAGCTCCAATTATGGTTTGCATAATAAAAGGAATCAAATAACTGTTTATGCTGAAAATAAAGTACAAAATTTAACTAAAGCCAGAAATAAACTTAATTATAAAAACACACTAAAATAGTAAAAATAAAAAAAACAAACTATAGAATTGGCTAAGTACGATAGTAGAAGAATGTGCATTAAAATGCACTGATCACTCACCTCCACCATCTGTTCTGAGGATCTTCAATCTTTGTCCAATTAATTTTCAGCCTTCACTTTGAACTTCTTAAACTTAGCAAACACCTCGTGTTTAAACTTTATGAGTGATACCCGTGTCATTCTTGTGAACTCACCCACAACTGACAAAAAAGTATTTATTTTCTCAAAGTTAAGGTACCTCAAATGGCCCACATACATCATAATACACTACACCAAAAACATGAGTTTCTCTTAGAGGCATTTCTTATGAGAATGACAATCTTGGTTGCTTGCCTCTCATGCATATATCACATGATTTCTCTGGTGCCATAATCTTTGGAATTCCATGTACCAGATTCTTTGAACTTAGATGCCCTAAACTTTTCAAGTTCAGATGTCCAAATCTTTTATGCCACAACTCACTTTCCTTTACACAACTAGTTGCACTAAGGCATTGAGTGTATGTTGTTTCAATATTCACCTGGAATCTCTTGTTTCTTCCCTATTAAGAATGCACAATCAACTTATAATTACAATCATACAACTTTAACAGATTGTCCTTCAAGGTTATTGAAAATATATTTTCAAGTAGTTGTCCTACACTCATCAGATTGCTCTCCATGTCAGGCACGTACCATATGTAACGCCCTGATTATTTGATTATTTATTTAATTAAATAGTATTATTATTATTTCTGTTATTATCGGTCGATAATTTTAATTATGGATAATTAATCTATTATACCGGTGGAATATCGTTAGAAATAGTATTTTAAATCATTTTGAGTTAATGAGCTTATTGGGCCTATTTTTACTAAATGAGGAATAGTAGTGTGGTGTTAATTTTTAGGCGCAATGTTATTTTAAGAAGAGGTTTTAGTGTTAGTAAAAGAGTAAGGGAAGTGTAGAGATATCATAAAAGAGAAGTCATTTTGGAAGAGAGGAGGCTAGGTCTTGAAGAGGAGAAGCAAGCTTAGAGAAATCCCAATCCAAGTGCTAGGATTTGTAGAGTTTTCTTCAATCCAAACAAGGTAAGGGTAGGGTTCTCTTCCTATAATGGGGCCTATGAGCAATTGTATGTTGGGGATTAGAGATTTAGGTTGTTGCAATTGCTTGTGATAATTGATTGTTTGAAATAGAATTTTGCCATGAAATCGATTGAATCTAAGTTTCCGTGTTCCTAAATTACTGTCCAGAAATGATTTCCGTGTTATAATTGTCGTATGAAAACCTAGAAATGGAACTGAAATGAACGAATCCCTGTTTACTGAGAAGGCCGCCTCAAACCTATACTTTCATTTCCATAAATCCATTACTGAAGTGCTATGAGGCGCACACCTGGGTGTAGATTAGTGGAGACGCACGCCCCAGGGATTGGAGGGGGCTGTCTCAAGCTAATGTTCCTCCATTGTTCCTTTTTTTGTTAATGGCAAATTGGTATGTAGCTGATTCTCAATGGAGATGCCCGCTCTAGTAGCTTAAGTCACTTGTTCTTTTCTTCTTGCTTTGGAGACGCTGGTCTCATGTGGGGGTGACCGCCCTAGTAGCCTAAAGCTTCTTATTTCTTTACTGTGTTGGGGACGCACGTCCCATGTTTCACCATCAATGAGACGGCCGCCTTTGCCCTATTCCTCCATTGTTTTTTCCTTTTTTTCTATTCATTCTTGTATGGTATGTGTTACAGGATAAGAGTAGTTGGTAAATAAATTATATAACTTAATAGTAATTAATAGAAAACTGAAACAATAGCATTTTGTATATTTATGATTGGAACAACATGTTTAGTAGTAGTAGCAGATGAAATAATGCAGTAGCAGAATTTAGTATCCTTAAATAACAGGAAATGTTCAAATTATCCGATGAATGTATAACCGGAAATTAATTGAATTGTGTCTGATTAACCGGTATTGAATTGTGATTATATCTTATGAATTGTTGTGGATATCTTTGTGATTATTTGTTAATGGCACTGACCGTTAATTATGTGAATTATTGGAATTGATCTGTTGTTTATATGAATTCGTTGGAATATGTGTGAAGTGTTAGTACCTTTAATAACCGGTAATAATTGTGATATAGGCGTATGCCTTGTGATGAATATTTTGTGAAGTATATGATGATGATGATGATGATGATGTTGTGAGGTGTCCGGTTCATTGAGTCACATACATTTGCATATATATATATATATATATATATATATATATATATATTGTGACGGCCTGGATTGGCAATTTAGTGATGAAGGCTTATGCTTTGTGCCTCTGAATTAGGAAATTGGTGACGGGGTTGAAGCTCCGATTGGTACCACATGCATATGCATGAGTCATGTCCCATGTATCTTATGTGATTCATAGTTGTGACGTTTTATGACTATATTGTGATTGTATTTTGTGAGTTGTTAAATGATGGAAATATGTGAAGATGTGAATTAATGATTTTATGAATAGCATGATAATATCAATACTTGTGAATGCGATTAACTAAATATGTCTAGTTTCTGATATACAATTTATTATGTGCTCAATTATATGAATTGATATCTCACCCTCACTTTGTTTCGCCGTTACCTTTATATTGGTAACGTGCAGGTAATCCGCTTTGAGGGAGTGATTAGCCGAGTTGGTCTTGATTTGTTGTCACTCTGATACGTACCACTCGGGGGACGAACGTGTTGATTTACTTGTTTTTGGATTATTATGTCTTGATGAATACTTGAGTTGTCTTTTTGAGATTGTCACTTTAAATTCTGTTAATTGTTGAATTAAGATGCTAATTTGAGATTGTCACTTTAAATTCTGCTAATTGTTGAATTAAGATGCTAAGAATCCTTGAATTGGTTGTTGCGTTTCCATTGCACTTTTATGGAAGTTGATTCATGTTAAAGACTATTATTTGATGTTATCGGCTCCTCCGTATCCTGTGAATGCTATGTATCCGCTTTATGCGACGAGGTGATTTGTCTTTGAGAATGAGTATGTGATACCTCAATTGCTTCGTTGTGAATTTTTATACTCTTATTTTATTTAAATACCGTGGGTAGAATTGGGGTGTTACAACATACATCCTTAATCAGTAAACTTTTTCCATTCTTCAATTTTAGTTTGAAATTTCCCATTCCTTCAGCATTCAGATGATCATCATCAGCACTCTGATCCTGGTCTTTCTACCAGGGTCAAAATCAATCAGTCCACCATTTTCCGCCTTCCTTCTCAAATGCCATAAGTAGCACAAGTTCACCCTTAAAATCTCCTATGGCTATGTTGGCTTCTTCATCCTTTCTTTCTTTCTTTGGCCAATAATCGGCAGCAAAATGGCCAAACCTGTTACAATTATTGCATTGAACCTTTCTCTTATCAAATTTCTCCTTTCCCTTTTAAACATTCTTATGTTTCTTCTCATCTAGATTCGATACTTCTGACTTGTGAGAACCATCACCATTCTTATGTTTCTTCTCATCTAGATTGGAGACTTCTGACTTGTAAGAACCATCACCATTTAATTTTTTTCACTAGCCATCCTTGCTTCTCATTCTTCTTAACAAAAGAAGTTTTCAGAGCCTGTTTTGTTTCCCTTTAAGAGTTCCTTTTAGTGGGACATGATTATTGTGCCTCTAAACTACTATAAAGTTCTTCAATTCTCATGGTGTTAGTGTATTTCCAATGTTCTATGGTTACAACTACGTAATCAAACTGAGAAGTAAGTGATCTAAGTACCTTTTCAATGATTACTTGTTCGAAGAACGTTTCTCCACAAGCCTTCATCTTATTCATGACCACAATCACTCTAGAGATGTACTCAGACACATTCTCATTGTTCTTCATGCTGATATTCTCGTAACTCTTACGTAGGGAATGCAACTTTACTTCCTTCACTGATACGTCGCCACCATAACACCAGACAATTGTGTCCCACGTCGCCTTCACCGTCGTCAAGTCGACAATCTTCTTAGACATTGTCGTATCCACACACTAATGGATATAGAATCATGCCTTCTGATTCTTCTTCCTAGTTTCATGTTGCTCCTTTCTTTGCGCTTTTGTTGCATTCTCTGCAACTAGTGTGTAACTGTCATTGACAAGAGAGAGAGAGAGAGAGAGAGAGAGAGAGAGAGAGAGAGAGAGAGAGAGATAGATAGATAGATAGATAGATAGAGAGAGAGAGAGAGAGGGGGAGAGAGAGAGAGAGATAGATAGATAGATAGAGAGAGAGAGAGAGTTTAATTTTCTTTTTTATGTCTTTATAAGGTTGTAAGCCCAAAACATTGTTAAACTTTTATGGGCTTCAAGATACATGAATAGAGATTTGCTTCTTCACTTTTATGGGTGTTCTCCCACTATCACCATGAAATGAAATGTCAAAACTACATCTTGCATCTGGAGATACACATTTTTAACACAATTCTAGGAGATAATAGATGCGCAATTCTTATTTGTTCTAAAAAATAGTTTGAAGATGTATCTTCGTATAAATATATAATGATCCAGTCATGCATCCGAATAATGCCTAATAAGTTACAAATTTTATTTTAATGTACCAAAAGTGTAAAACTAACTAAACATTTTACGGGCTTCCAAATATCATAAATATTGTATTATTCAAACAATTCAGTGCAACAATCGAATGAATACTACAACAAGATTTCAACTAATGTAATTTTATTCTCTTGCTATGAATAATTTTTATGATTGGTACAAGAAACCAATGGATTGTTTTAACTCTAACTAGAGTTTTTGTGATGTAAGAGTTGCACCTCTAGTACGATTTCTTAATTCATTTGCCTATTGAAAAAAAGAAGCTATATTATGAGCATCTAAATATCATAAATAATATGTTTGAACAATTCAGTACAATAATCGAATGAATACTACTACAAGACTTCAACTTTATTACTCAACAAAGAGGTATGCACTATATATGTCCTTCTATTATTAATTACCATTATTATTTCCATGGATAACCATAGCAATTATTCCAAAGACACGTAACTAAGAACATAGACTCAACAAGAGACCACAAACGAAACAACATCAAAACCAACAACTAGTATCTCAAACCAAGCATTAACCTTATTAATTACTCAAGTTTGTTTCTGTACCAATAAACACCTTTAATCTCACTCCCTTCATCTGGATCAACATAAAGACACTCCTTAGCCTCTCTCCACATAGCCTTATAAACTGGAGTCCCATCAAAATGATAATACTCTCCCAAAATAGATTTCACAGCTTTTGTAGCTTCCATAGCATGATAATGTGGCATAGTTGAAAACATATGATGAACAACATGAGTATCTGTTATGTTATGAAAAACTTTATTGAGAATTCCATAATCTCTATCCACAGTTGCCAAAGCACCTCTCATCCAATCCCATTCACTTGAATCATAATGAGGCAATGCAGGATGAGTGTGTTGCAAGTAAGTGATCATAACTAGAAAGCCGTTTACTATAAGAAGCGGAACTCCGTAAACACGAATAACCCAATTCAAACCTTGTGCCAAAACGAGACGGTAAAGCCCATAAGAAACCGCGAGAACGCCTGCGTCCGAAACATAGATTTGAAGTCTTTCGCGATCGGAGTAAATCGGGCCGTATGGATCGTAATGTGAAGCGAACCTATCATAGTATCGGCCTGAAACGTTGAAGGCTAGGTAAAGCGGCCAGCCAAGAGTGAGTGTTATAGCGAGTGTGAGAAATCGTCCTACCGGATTGTCGAGGTATTTATAGTACCAACCAATTTGAGATTTTTTCTTAGGTACAAAAACCTCATCGCGTTCGAGGGATCCAGTGTTCGAATGGTGGCGACGATGACTATACTTCCATGAAAAATATGGTACCAAAAGACATGAATGAAGGATAAGCCCAACTAAATCATCAACCCATTGGTAATTACTGAATGCATGGTGGCCGCATTCGTGTGCAATGACCCAAACACCGGTCAGGACACATCCTTGGACGGCCCAGTAAATGGGCCAAGTCCAAAGATAATGAGTACCGGGAAGGGTGGGAATGTAGTTTACGGCTAGATAGGCGAGAATTGAGGCTATGGTGAGGTCGACAACGACATAAGAAAATGAGCGGATTAAGGAGCGATGGAAACAATGTGGTGGAATTGCTTTCTTGACTTCACCAAGAGTGAAGGGTGGTTTGGTAATTGGGACACGCTTCAAATGTTCATCTTGTTCTGGTTTTGTTTGTGAGGGTGAAAGAGAGGTTCTGCCACCTGCTCCCATTTTCACGCAACCTGTCAATACAAAAAAAAATTCAGTTCTGTTTTCAAGTAATAAATGATTAGGTTGTGAATAGCTATCAAACAAAAGAGTGTTCACCAAAAAATAAGACTCATAAAGATAGATAATTTCATGGATAACATGTGGTTTCTTTTGGAAGTGTTAATAATGATTTATGGCTATAGATGAAACAACGCAAACAGCCCAACTAAGGCTATGTATAATGGGGGTGTTGAAAAACAAATTCAATAGTTGAATCTTTGCAATGAGGGTGTTGAATAGGGTGTTTAAAGTGAAGTGTATTAATTGGTGTTGAAAGTTTTCAACATGTTGAATGTGGAAAGAGTGAGGTTCATAAAATACTTTGTAAAATTTTATTGGTTGTTTTGAAATTTTTAAATTTTTTAGTGTGTTGTGAATGGTGGTGGAATAGGATGTTGAATTTTATTAAACAAAATCATTGTAGTGAGTATAAATTGAATGTGTGTTGAATTATTAGGTGGAAGAAAAAGAAGATGATGTGTAGTATAAAAAATGAAAAAGAAAAGTGTTGAATAATAAAACCATTGAACATAACCTAATATAGACAGATAATCAATACCAAACATAATAGAAATATAATTAAATATCATGTTTAGTATAAATTAAATAAAGTTATCATATAAAGAAAAATAAAAACAAGTAATTCACACATATGTTGTGTTGTTTTTTTGTAAAGAAGCCAAAATGCATTATAAAATTGAGGGAAAAAGTTTTCTTACGCTGATTTTGACACATTATACCTAAAACAAATTAATTTTATTTTTTAATAATTTATTTTATGTTGATTTGTGTGTAAGTTAACTTTTCTTTGTTGTCTAGTATGGTGTTGGTGCGGGTAGAGAAAAGTAGTGTACATATAACGAGCGTCTAAGATTAAAGCATAAGTTGTGCTAATACACATCAATTAGCGGATACGAAATAACAAAACACGAAATAATAATAATAATAAAGTTTTCAATATTCATTTAAATAAATAAATTTAATAAACTTAAGGATTTTTTATGGCCCATAGAATACATTTTCAATTTAATAGACTGTTTAAACAGATTGATCTATCATATTCCCACCTTGTTGTTGCAATATGTAATAAGATATCATATCATATATTTTATAAATTCCAAAAAAGTCAGCCACCAGCGTGCTATTAGATAGAGCAACTTTAAACGTGATGATTTTGTATTCCTCAAAAACACAAAATATTCCTATATTTTTGTATTCCTCTAATAAAGATTCTAAGGGAAATGCTAACAAGTGCCTTTAAAAAGTAAGTTTTTCTTGGAAATATGCGTAATTAATGCATCGAAAATTGAAATGGTGAACTTTTGAAAGAATATTTTCTTTATTTAGAATGCTTAAAGAGTGCCCCTGGGGCACTCGTTAGCATGACCCAAATTATAAATCACCTGTCAAATATTCCCTGCATTCATGCATTCAACTTATTCTAGGTTATTAGATCAAGATTAAACAGTTAATATTTAAATATAAATTTTAGTTATATTTAAAATATTGAGCTTTAATTTTAACCATTTGATCGTGATCCAATGATAAAAAATGTATCAAATGCGAAGTATGATCCTAAAAACTCACATACACAATAGTGAGAGTTAGGGTCTCAATTTAGTATTAACGTCAAACCTAATAATATTAGCTTTTATCGGTTAAAGTAAGATTGACGGATTACATATTGTATCGATTTCACTTGGCCCTTTCAAAGAAAGTGAATGAAACAGAATATTGAGAAATCAAAATCTCAAAAAACTAATCCTAAAATCACCTTGAATGAATGGTTACAAAAGAGAAACTATTAACTATTAGATCTATTAACAAAAATAAAAGAAAGAATTACCTGAAACAGAAGGAGAGGATTTTGAATGTCTCTATGTCTTTGTGTGAGAGAGGGTTTTGAGAGATGAAGGAGTATTTAAGGTATTATTACCCAATCCCAATTTAGAAATGAACGTCACAATCAAATAAAATTAAGGGCCATATAGTTTTTTGGACGGCGTTTTGGAGTTTGTGATATCAATTTTTATTTTAATTCCCAATATTAAATAACACCATTTCCTATTATTTCTCATTCTATAATTGACTCTTCCTTTTTCTACCGATCTCCGTGCCCATACACATGTAACTGATTTCCCATATCTTTTTCTTCCATTATCAACATGCGCATTTTGCTAGATTGTAATTCACGATATTTAGTGTTTTTTTCGCCTAGTTTATGTTTATTGGAGGAAGATTTAAGTAGGTTGGGCATAATAATAACATTAAAAGACATGTACATTAATTAGTCTTAAATGCCATTTAATAAATACACGGCATTTCCAATTTCCTCCATCCCTACTATTTAACTCTAATTTATTTTAAAAAAATTTAAATAACCATGTTTAATAAAAAAATTACCAAAAAAACCATGTTTTCCAGAGTATTTACCAAAATGTCTAGGTTTGGAAATCCAGATAAGTGGATGCGCCAAATCAATTGGCGCATGTGTGCATTACACGCCAAACCATTTGGCGTAAATGATAAAAATTTAGGGCAAAAGCATGTTAGCCATTCCATTTGGCGCATGCATTCATTATTGGGTTAAGTATGTTTATGGTCCCTATAAATAATCCAAAATCTAGTTTTAGTACCTATAAATTTTTTGTTTAAAGAATGGTCCTCATAAAGTTTTCCGTTTCTAATTTTGGTCCCTGCCGTCAACTTTCATTAACGGAAGATGACGTGGCGCGCCATGTAGAAGACAGCTTGGCAAACATTTTAAAACGCCTTAGATTGAGGGGGTTTTAAACCTCCTCTAAATAAACCCAAAAAAGAATTAGTAAAGCATTAAATGTAAGGCAACAATGGATTGAGTAAATTAAGGATTAATATAAACCAGTCCTTTTTAATAGAAATTCCAGTTAAAGCCACCTTACCTTCCAAAAGGAAATTTCTTCAAGCAAGAGCACAAACAAATAAATAACAAATGCAAAGGTCATATTAACAAGTGTGTTTAAAAAAATAAAATTTAACCTAATCAAAACATGCAAGTAAATAATAAATATATCCACCTCAGAGAAAGTTGCTGCAATTTCTACTACTTTAATATCCAGCTCATGAGACCAAACAAACTTAAAATATTTGGCATGTTTTGTTGAAACAAACAATGCTGTTGGTTTCTAACGGGACGCATTATGTGTGTTCTTATGGAAGAAATTCTATTAGAGCAAACAACGTGACGAATATTTAAGGAAATAAAAAACAAGACCACATAAAGAATAGCTACAAAGATTAGTACACAATAAATGGGAAAAAGAGGAAGAAAATTTTTTTTGATCATTCCTTTCTTGAAGGGTTATATAAATATATCATGTTAAGTTTCATTTCTTTCATAACTATATAATACCAACACAACAAAACATTATTAGAAAAAATATTTATATAGAGGAAGTTGTTGCATCAAGAAAATGTTGCATGCAAATGCTCTTCTCACAATACCTTGTGGAACAAGTGTCTCTCATGGTTTAGGAATGGTTCTTATGTTGTTGATGATTCAGAATCTCTTACTGTGAATGATGTTAAAGAGACACTTTATAACGTCAAAGAAATTCTTGAGCTTATCAACAATGAAAATTTTGAACAGAAACTTAATGAAGATGGAGGAGCACCATTTAAGAGTCCTTTTGGTGTTCCTGAAAATCCCGAATTCACTGTTGGGTTCGATATCCGGTTTACAAAGCTGAAAATGGAGCTTCTTAGGGATGATAGTTCCACCCTTGTGTTGACTGGTTTCGAAGGAATGGGAAAAACCACTTTAGCTACAAAGCTTTGTTGGGACGAACATGTTAATTAGGGCAAATTCAAGGAAAATATGATCTTTGTCACCTTCTCAAAAACATCGATGTTGAGGATTATTATTGAGAGACTACTTGATCATTGTGGATATCCAGTGCCAGAGTTTCAAACTCATGGCTAAAAAATCTAACATCATTAACTATCAAGATTGCATCACCAAATCCGGCGAAGTTCTAAACTATCAGGCATTTACAAATGCTAAGGGGATATACACAGCAGCTGAGGGTATTCAAACACTGTCAGAACCTTTACTTACAGACCGGTCGACGTTCGATCTTATTGCTGATATATACAACTATTGTCTTTTGTTGTTCTGAATCTATTATTGTTTATGCTTGAATGAAAACAAAATAGTTGTATATGGATGTGTCTGCAATGTTAGTAAAATTAAAGCTTGAAAGTTATTTATAAAATTTTAGATGACAATTTCATATTGAGTAATAGAAAATATTTGCAATTGCAATTGCAAATTGATTTCAAAGGTACATCAATGACCCCCAAACGATCCCATCTTTGGTTGCATATATTGTACTGGTACTAGAATAGAAGCTTGGCTTTGAACTGAGAAATTCTAATTCAAACCCAAATTGTCGGCTTCAAATTCAAAACATGCATGAAAAAATACAGGCCATGCAAAAAAAACTGGGGTATTCTTATGGCTCAATTATAGTGATATGATTGCATAGAATACAAATAAGACACAAGGCCAATTATGCCCTTAACTTTAATCAGGAAGAACAATGCCATTTAGATATTTTGGATGCTAGGATTCTAATGCTTAGATTACTAAATCATTTCAAGATTTGGCACATCAATAATTTCAGTATTAAAAGTTCAATGTTTTGCTTCATGGCTAATTTAATTCGACCTTTAATAATTATTTAGACGAATGAGTTATGATTGTAAATGTCACTTCATTTTTTTCATACATATTACTTGCTCCATAAGTATTTTGCTGTCATTTAGAATAGATAATTTTGAAAGATAATAATAAAATAATGATCTTCATGTTTCAAAATAGTTATGTTAAATACAATTTATACAAATATTTGGTGTGTACTTTACCAGTGGAATACACTCATACCAACGTGACAGTGTCAATCATCCCACTAAATTCATATGGAAAAGGACAATCTTTGTGGTTTCTCTTTGGTGTTTTATTCATGGTAGTTTAAGGGAAGTCACCATTTATGATATATAGGCGAATTTGGTGGCCATTTGAGGTATTTTATAAAAAATGTTGTTCAGAGAAACAAACAAAATAATGTTGATGTTGATGGATATTGAAAAAACAGAGACCATGGCATGGTAAGAAGCTCTTGTTTGTTCAGACATTTCCTCGAACAACTTGCGAGCATTTTCTAATTTTTTTATTGGCATTTGAAAGTGAAGTTTTTAGTCTGAGTCTAACTTAAATGGTGCATTCAAACTCTTCCTTCTGTTTATCCAACCTACAGCTCAGCCAGTAGAAGAGCAATATGGTGAAGGAGTAGAAGAAGAAGAGCAAGATGAAAAATAAGAAGATTGCTAAATTTAGGGAGGTTTGTAACCCCCGCAATTTACTGGTTTTTTTGTAGTCAAACAGAATGTTGACTTTAAATGATGTGGCGCGCCACGTAACATGTCACGTCAGCCTCCGTTATACTAAATAAACGGCAGGGACTAAAATTGTAGACGGAAAATTTTAAGAGGATCATTCTTTGAAGAAAACTTTTATAGGGACTAAAATCATATTTTGGATTATTTATAAGGACGAAAAACATATTTAACCCTTCATTATTCAACACATAGGCGCCATTTCATTTGGCTCCTATGTGTTGTGGCTTCTTTTTTTCAAAATTAACCCGTTTCAGGTATTTTCGCGCAAAGTTTTTGATTCCGGTGTTATATTTTCGTAAAAACGTCTGATAAACCGAGTTCGTAAAATTCTTAGTAACCCTAAATAATGTTTGCGTTGTCAATTGCGGTATTTTACTAAAGCACACTTTATTGATGAAAGACTTAGGAAAGGTTACAATAGGTGGTAAAGAAATTGATACATTGTCGGAAAAAAAATACAAAGTAGATTAAACTTTCGACGAGGTCGAGCCACGATTAGGGCATCCTTTTCTATTGTGCCCCACCTGACGACAAATGTTGCATTTTCTTTCCATTTGGACGTCCATTTCGTTCTAATTCGCGTACTATTGGGGCGACCCTTTTTCTTTCGCCGCATTGCGTCATTATGCCAAACTACCTCCCCATCATACTCAGGCCAGTAATCCTCCCTGGCTACCACTGGAAACGCAGCACTGTAAACTCGGAGCAATGTTTGAGCCTTGTAAATTGGAGACAATAGTGATTTTGCGTCGCGGTGCGCAAATGCACATGCAGCTATGACATGTGAGCAAGGCATACGAAAAGCTTGAAACC
This sequence comes from Vicia villosa, assembly GCF_029867415.1. Classification (NCBI taxonomy): domain Eukaryota; kingdom Viridiplantae; phylum Streptophyta; class Magnoliopsida; order Fabales; family Fabaceae; genus Vicia; species Vicia villosa. The sequence goes on from NC_081180.1 coordinate 191,186,474, forward strand.
TTCCATAGTCGCACCAATGTTCGTCAAGCAGAACCCTATATTGTTGTCTTGGCAAACCCTCATTGTGGTCAATTGTTTCGCGAACACTGAACGTGCGGTTGAATCGGTTGAAAGAAGTTACTTGATGAGTGTTTTCTTTTGCCGATTGCTCTTGCATAAATTTCATGCAAGTTTCACTTAATAGTTGACCAGATTGTCTAACATCACCCCACTTCCTGCCTCTCGTTGAGAATAGCGAAGCCATCTTAAAGTAGGTTGCCTCCACTAGTGCTGTGATAGGAAGGTTACAAATGCCTTTGAAAACTCCATTCATGGATTCTACCAGATTTGTTGTCATATGGCCCCATCGCACGCCTTTGTCATAAGCCCTTGCCCATTTTTCCCTAGAAAGGTTATCTATCCAACTTCCCGCATCTGATTTGTTAGTACAATCTCACTCCGATAATGCTGGAATGTGGGTTGGGTTAATGCATAACCAACATTGACCAGGGCCTTCCTGAGCTGCCTATCCTTGATCTCCCGCATGAAGTTCTGGGCGATATGGCGAATACAATAGACGTGTTTTGATGGTGGGTCATGCCATCCGTTTGCTGGATTGTTATAAGCACTCTCAATGGAAGCGTGCCTATCAGAGATTAAACAGATGTTAGGCTGAGGAGCAACATGTTCTCTGAGGTTCCTTAGAAAGAAACTCCAAGTCACGGCAGTTTCACCTTCAACAATTGCGAACGCCACTGGAAATATGTTGTTGTTCCCGTCCTGTGCAACCGCCATAAGCATGGTTCCCTTGTATTTTCCGTATAACCATGTTCCATCAATTTGAAGTATGGGTTTACAATGTGCAAACCCTCGTACGCAAGGTTTGAACGCCCAAAAAAGGCGATGGAATATTCCGTTTCCTTGGATAGGGTTTCCATCCGAGGCATGCGCGGGCAGTGTCTCTAGAATAGTAACAGTGCCAGGTACGTAACTTTGTAGCGCAGTAAGGTAGCGGGGAAGAATTTTGTATGACTACTCCCAGTTGCCGTAGACTTTTTCAATTGCCTTTGTTTTTGCAACCCACGCCTTTCTGTAAGATGGAGTGTAGTTGTAGGCTGTAATGATATGCGAGATAATATTTTTGACCTTCAAAGACGGATCAGAGCTTATGAGAGGCAAGATCTCCTGACAGATAAGATCGCCACTAAGTTTCGGATGATGCTGGGAAGTGTTAGGGTTGACACATGTGTGTTGTTGCGTAATCGACCCTATGACCCATGCATTACTTCTCTTCCTATAAGAAGCCACAATCTGGACTTTTACAAGTGATTACATACCGTTCCAGGTTTGAACGATCTACGTCAAAATCAATGTTGTGCGCCATGTGCCATTTTTTATTGTTCTAAGACATGCCTCCTTAGAAGGAAACTTGTCTCCTTCCTTTAACTCATCATCATTTTGGATGTACTGTGTGAAGAAGATGTCGGATGATGGTTCGTCACCTTGCAGGTTCAAGTTACTCATATGTGCTGGAGTTGCGTACACATGAGCTGGAGGCACCGACATGTGTTGCTCGTCGTCGGATTCCTCGTTGACCATGTCATCAAAATCAGTTTCCAGATCTTCTTCTTCCTCGTCTATGACATCAACCTCTTCTTGCTCGTTGACTGGTGGGTCAATAACTTGCGACTGGACAATATGAGTTTCTTGTGTCTCAACCTGTATAGTAACGTACAACTCGATGGAATCCAAGCCAGAATATTCGTGGGTAGCAAACATATCTTGGAGGTCTTTGTCATTTGCAATCTCCATCTCATAAAACTTGACGGTGTTGTTGTTATTGAAAGAGGGACATTGGTAAAAAATGTTTGCAATAGGACCCATTGCAATCTTAGCGTGAAGTCGCTGAATGAAGGATGTAAAGGTGGCTCTTTTGCTTAACAAAAATGGCACAACTTGAGTGTTTCTCATCACAAAACCGGCTATTTCATGTGAGTAAGTCTCACCGTTTAGATGGGCATGTACCAAGTATTGGGGAGATGAAGCCATTGTTTCGGGTTAGTGTTTGGGTGTTGTAATATCAGGTGATAATAGGCAATATTGTTTGTGTGTGTTGTAATGTTTAGAAATATTGGTTGTCTTATATAGGATAATGCTCTATTGCACAATGTTACCAACATGCTTACAACTTTGCATTGTCCCAAGATGATGAGACGCACGCTGTCCCAAGATTCCAATATGACGAGACTAGACAGACGCACACTGATCTAGGTCTGTCCCAAGATTCCAACATGATGAGACTAGACAGACGCACGCTGATCTAGGTCTGTCAGAAGATTCCAACATGACGAGACTAGACAGACGCACACTGATATATGTCTGCCTCAAGATTCCAACATGACGAGACTAGACTGACGCACACTGATCTATGTCTGCCTAAAGATTCCAAATTGAATGTAAAAGACCAACACACAATTGTAAATGTCTGTTAGCTTAATTAATGTTCAGACAACCACAACTAACACAACAACCACATTAATTTTAATTAAATGACCCAACGTTTGCAACACAAAACAACTGGTAGAACACGAAATTACATTGCAAAAAATAAAATAACACAAAATAACTGGTAGAACACGAAATTACAATGCATCATATAAAATAACTCAAAATAATTGGTAGAACACGAAATTACATTGCAACAAATACCAAAAAAACACATAATCTAAACTACTCAAGTATCACTACAAGAACAAGTGGATTTTCAACGCCTCGGTTAACTTCTCCACTGTGTGTCCAAAACATTAGATCCACATCCACATCGTCTTTCACATGATCCCAATAATACATGTAGGTGCCTTCTGGGTTATTATCCGTCAACGTAATGTATGGACAACGATAATCTATTTGTTTAACTTTCCTGGTTGGACCATCCAGTTGACGAAACCCGGTGTTGATGGCTCTAACAATTCTCTTGAAATCCCAATGCGGGTTCAGACAAACCCGCATGTGACTACCTTCCTCAAAAAAGACTACAGCCCAAACTGAATCCATTTATAATTATTTGCAGTAAGAAGAAAAAAAGAGTTAATACTTCAACTGCACACACACACCTCTATTTATAGAAGAGCGTACCACTTGTAGCAAGTATTTTTTAGCGCGTAAATATGGCGGGAAATGTTGTTGTTAATTATTTATAACTTAAATATTTATAACTTATTTATCAAGCGTACCACTTGTAGCAATTATTCATAACGATAAAATATCATTTTATTGAAATATGCGTTGAGCATTTGATTGAACAGTACAGAAGTTACAGAAATGATAATGAAACTGCGGCATCTAGGATATTACAACGGTTAAAATAATGTCTTCTCTGTCGTCCATCATCCGAGTGCATTGGATGTCGTCTTCCATAGTCTCCCACCAACGCTGCCTTTCAAGAAAAACACCACCCCTTGTTTTAAGCCTCTTGATAGATCTGATTTCTTTGTTGGGATTGTACTCCCCATCCAAAAACCTCAGGATGGTCCTCTTAAGTTGGTCCATGGAATGGATATTCCAAAACATAACCAGCATGGGAGGTTTGACGGGAGAGAAAATGGCGTGCCCGTTCCTTCGACGATACTCCGGTTGATAGTCGAACCGCCTCACAGGTGGTGGAGGCTCAGAGCTCCGGTGCGTGCTATCTTGCCTTATGCGAGATCTCATTTTTATTTCGTTTGTGTAGTCTTATGCACACAAGAAACCCTAATTTATAGAGGGACGGACGCCTGACTTACGGTCTATAGCACAACTAGGGTTTCCACTACATGACAAAACAGAAACCCTAATTTTCAAAAAAAAAAATTAGGGTATGTACTAATGCGCCAAATGGAATGGCGCATGTGTTATTTGGCTTTCCTGGAAGGCGCCAAATGGTTTGGCGCATTAGTGTTAAGTTCAAAGAATGTGCCATTCCATTTGGCGTATATGTATTAAACATGTGGTCCCACCTGGTCCCACATGGTCCCCACTTGTTAACGTCTTAATAATTTATGTGTTTTGCATGCGTCTGGAACGATTCCTGAAACAATTCCTGATAAGATTCCTGAAACGATTCCCCCTAATATTGCATGCATGCAACCGTATCTATCACCTATTCCTGCTCTGCATGCATGTCACCATGTCCTGTCACCGAAATTTATGTTGCATGCATGCCAACCACTTCTGCAGAAGCAACACCTAGCAACTTTGAATGTGTTACCGTTTCAGTCTCATCACTATATATACTACCTTGGCCTCTGCAGATTTCTCATCACCATCACTCATTTACTCTCACAATAATCATTTTGCTTTCAAATTCCAGATTTCCAGTGTTCAACCATGTCTCTCTTAACAATGGGTGATACGAACCGAGGAACCCCGGAGAACATCGCATCCTATGTAAGTATTTTACTATTACGTTCATAACATGCATCTGTCTATTATGTTATAACTGCATACTAATGCATACAAAATTATTTTCAGGATGCTTCCCGATTCCGGACTCGTAGTCACTCGATCATCGCTCCGTACGAACGTATAAGACCCTACTTAGAAGTTGCTGGTTTCGGACCCATTAGCAGCATCGCTGAGGCTTCCATTGATCACAAATTTGTTCTGGCCTTGTTAGAACGCTGGAGGCCGGAGACACACGCTTTCCATCTTCCAACAGGGGAGTGCACCATAACCCTAGAGGATGTTCACATGCTACTAGGCCTTCCAGTAGTCGGTAAGGCAATTAATGGTTGTGTCATGCAGGCAAATTTCCTATGCTATCAAGCATTGGGTATAGACTTGGTTGAGGGACAAGTTGGTGCTAGGGGACAGGGTGTTAACCTTAAGAGGTTAAAGGACTATTATGAAAGTTTTCGGTTGGATGATGATTCTCCCCAAGAAACTATACTTCAGAAAACCAGGTGCTACCTGATCTTGCTAATTGGAAATGTTTTGTTTCCAGATAGTACCGATAACACTGTTAATTTCATGTATCTACGTTTATTAAAGGATTTTACTAGAATTAGTCTATATAGTTGGGGGTCTGCAGTGCTGGCTACGGTGTACCAATCCCTGTGCAAGAATGCAAAATACAATTCTTGCACATTCTATGGATGCGCTCTGTTGGTGCAAGTGTGGGGGTGGTGGAGGATGCCTATAATGGCCCCGATTAACAGAGCCAGTTGGACCTTTCCGTATGCAATGAGGTAACTTTTTAATTCAAATTTTTCATGCAGAATTAGTGGATTATGATTTACTATAACTAACACATTTAATTTGCGTTTTAGATTTTGCGTAAAAAAAATGGACTTCACAAAAAATCCGCGGTCAAATATCACAATGTACCGCCAGCTGATTGATCACTTACGACCCGAGGATGTATTATCTCTAATCTTTTGCTCTTTTATAAGTGTATTTTTTATAAATATTTGACCGAAATAATGTATAACTCTTATGCATGCAGTTTAAATGGAGACCGTATCTCGATTGCGACCATGAGCCTAGAGGTGCAGATGCAGCAATTTGGACTACAAAATGTTGCCTGATCCGGTACAACATCATAGAAATGCATCATAGTGACTGGGTCAAACTACAGTTCAGAATGCATCAAGGTATACCCGATCCTCCAGTTAACTTGGCAGTGTGGCACCTCAGACGAGTCAACCATCAGTGGAATCACCAAAACTAGAAGGATTACGCACCCGACTGGCGCAAGATATGGAAGGACCGTCGCCAATATGTCCTCGACTTCCTCGTGAGTGATCATGAGATGAAACCGTTGTCGCACGCTCGCGAAAAATGAACAGAGTCGCCACCAATATATTTATCCCATAAGGGAAAGGAATATCGGAAAACCTAACAAAGGAAGGAACAGGGTCTTGCGACCAGAGAATCAAGGTACGGGAGTCGGTTACGCGAGGGGAAGGTATTAGCACCCCTCACGCCCATCGTACTCGATGGTATCCACCTATGTTTGTTTCTATCTAAAGGGTGTGTATCTATGTCTATGTCTAAATGCGAAATGAATGCAAAATGTAGGGAAAATAAAGAATTGCACTCGCACGGGCCCTACCCCGCTGCCTACGTATCCTTTTCAGGAATCAGAGTTACCGTAGCTCGGCTCACGATTTTCTGTTTGTTTTTGTGTTTTTTAGTTGGGCGGCGTTAACGCTCACGCTCTTGCATAAGGGATCGCCTAGGATGCAATGGAGCGGAGATAACTTGCCCTTAAGAAAAGAAAAAAAGAGATTAGTTTGTGTCTTTTAGGGTAATTCCATGATGACGAGAACCTACTACAAGGTCTCGCATCACTTCCTTACTTTGTGTTAAATCTGACCATTTATTAGTGTTTTAAGTGTTTTTGGTTGGTGTTTTTTAAGGGGATTTAATTTGTGACTTAGATCATACCAAAAAGAGTTTTGTTTTGCATATTTAGAGAACGCACATCGAGGCCTACGCCACAATCGTTTCTCTAAATAACGGTTAAGAAATACATCGAGGTTTCACACCTCAATCATTTCTTCTCCGCTAAGTAAAGGAGATACAAAAAGAGTTTTTTGTGAATATTTAGAGAATGCACATCGAGGCCTACACCACGATCGTTTCTCTAAACAACGGTTAAGAAATACATCGAAGCTTCACACTTCAATCATTTCTTCTCCGCTAAGTAGGAAAGAACATACATCGGGGCCTACACCCCAATCATTTCTTTCCTACTATGAAATATAGTAACGGTATGATCTTCATCGATATTTATTAAGTATTTTAAAAGTTGAAAGGGAAAAGAATGAAAGAAGGGAACTATTTCTAAATCTAGTCTAAGTTGTCTACACATGGGGATTAAAATGATAAACTATACAATTTATTAACAACAAAAAACTATGCATGGAATAGGTAAAGGAAAATCAATATGCGACAAATAAAATTGAGAATTATAGCAAACAAATGATACTCACAAGCGCACATACATCCATTAATTCTATACAAAAAGCGAGACTAAAAAATTAACTCCTAAGTCTATTAGAGAATTATTTACAAGGAAATCTTAAACAAAGAAATTTCAAACATATTGTAAAGAAAAGAGTTTATTAGAAGGACTAAAAACAATTAGAAAAAAATAACAAAAATCAAGTCAATTATTCACAAACTCTAAAATACCTAAAATCATTTTTTTATACATTTTACTTGGCTAAAAAAAGACTTAAGAAGCAAAAAATAAAAGAAAACAAAAGAATTAAAATGGAAATTAGAATTAGGCTGCCAGGGGGTGTATTAGCGTTTTTTAAATGAACTGAAACTATGTACAAGTAAAAAAATGGGCCTGATTCAAGGGGGTGGGAAGAGCAAGGCGTTCAGGCCCAAATTCGTTGGAGGGTGGCGTGTTGGCAACGAAGGGGTGAGATTCAGAAAAAGGGCAAGGCCCACGTACGCGTGACCCAGATCTCACCTTATTCCTTAGTCCAACTTATTTCATTTTATTTGTTTTTATTATTCATTTAACCATGCAATGCCAACAATTATTCTTATGTCACAGCCTTCTATTAAATGTAACGTGCAAATAATATGCAACATGGTATCAATTGGTCATTATGGAGTTTTAATTCACTAAAGCCAAAAGCAGTGACGAGCCAATCATATTGCAACAACAACATCACTAATCATATGAGTAAAACAGAATTGCAAAATAATGGTAAAAGAACCAATGAAAACAAGCCATGTGTGCCCTAACGGAAGTAGGAGGGAGAAGTCGCAGATACCGGAGATTCCTCCTCCGGTTATCTTCTCCGGCGGGGCTCGCGGTGGCCGGCGCTTTGCTTGAGCCCAGAAACTAACAACAGTACCACTGTTCCACACGAAATCATCCACTGAGTCCATATCCGACCTTATATTCGTCTAATTCTCCTTCTAATGTCCAAACCGAATACCTTTTTCAAATCCTAACATGAACTAATCTTACCAAAGCTTGCTCTAAGCATATCAACGCACTCCTAATCATTCATAGAACTCAAAAATAAGCGGTTCAAACATTCGTACACGCATCAAACTTTCACCGATCGAAAACATCACAAGTCAAGAATGGGAGAATTCTATGCACAGTGCAACAATCAAAGAATATTAGTAGGATGTTGAGAGTTTTCAGACCCTACCTGGAAGAGTTCTTGGATGGAGATCTTCTGAAAGCTTCGTCTCTACACGTTTTGAATCAAGGTCTTGAAGATGATGTTGATGCTTAATATACTTTGAACACACTCACACTCCGCGAAGCAAACTCAGGATGTCGTCGCGGCCTCTAAGAACGGGAGAACAGCAACTTCACGGTGAGTCCCCGGTTTGGTGATGATGACGAGCCTTCCATGAAGATGATAGCGAGAGGATGCGATGAAGATGATCAAGCTAAGGCCATGGTGAAGATTCAGAGTGAGGTGTGGTTATGATTCAGTTCGGAAGTTGTTAGAGTTTGTTACACTTTTGTAACAAACTTTATGAAGGGAGAGAGATGAGCGAAAGAGAGGGAAAAGAAGAGTGAAAAGAGAGAGAAAATGGGAGAGGAGAGAGTGATGTTGTGATGTGAAAACTGAAAAAATGCAAAAATGAAGCGTGTCCGTGTGAGTTGTGAAGGCTTTGGCTTATATAGAGTGAGGTTGCATGGAGTGCATGGTGTGATGGTGTGGTGTCGTGTAGTGTAGCTTAACCCTTGCTGCGAGAGACTTAATGAACAATATTTAGGGTGCGTTTTTCGCGTGTCTTTGACTTCAGTAGTGATGGCTCTGTGCTATAGAGTGTCCCTGTGTGCATGCCCTGTGATGCTGGCTTGGTGTTTCCACTTGCAGTGAATGGTCAACTTACCTACTTCAAGTGTTCGTATCTCCCGTTATGATCTGCCATCTGTTCCAAACTCATGCTCAAATTAAAGAGGACGTGGCACAGACCAAGATTCATGATGGAATTGTTTTGAGAAAGCAACTAGAACTCATTCAGTATGCCTTGGAACTTGGAGGTACACAATCATATGGGTGCTCGCATGTATGACCTAAGACTTGGCCTTTCGCTTGTGCTAAATGGATAGCCTTAGGACATAACTTTGAGATCCTCCATCCTGACCCATACTTGTCCAATTACTACCCTCTATAGCTTGTTAGAAAGGAGACATGGCAAAGAATAGCTTGACTCCATGCTTGATCAAAAATGGTGATTTATGGAGCTTAAAAAACGACCTCACATTTGGCGCACCACCTGTTTGCGAAAATGACTGCGTATGACTTCAAGGTTTGGCCTGGCCAGATACGCGTCCTGAGCTTTGCGAGGGGGGCGACTTTAGAGCCTTGTATCTTGTTCAATGTCTACCCAAATGACTTGATTATTGGTGTGTTGTATAGAGGGCATGGGATAGAATATATGCACACCAAAATTCCATTCATAGAACATTTGTATGTCTCTAAAATCAGCTTGAGATTTGGCTTGCCACATGTTCGATGAATTGCTTCACGCGTGCCCAACAATCTGCCCAGCCTCATGACTTGATTCAAATGAAAATCTTCCACTTCAAACGTTAATAGCTCTTCAACCATGCTTCATATGAAAAAATGTCCAACTACAAAGTTGTTCTCCTCCATGAGAGGAACAACTTTGATGTTGGAAATTTCTCCAGAAAATGCCATTTGCCACGTGTAAATTGGTGATGAAATGAGCTGTCCGTTAGACCTTTTAAGGGCCAAAAATTTTTCTAAGTGTTGAAAATTGTCTTTTTGCTATTTTTGTAACTTTTTGTCGAACTCCCGATTTTATCCATTCTTCGACTTTTCTTGATTAATTTTCCTCCGAGAGTCAATATTTGAATAATTTTCTGATCCTGACCCGAAAGTCAACTGTTCTGATTTTACCGACTATTGATGAAATTCCTGATTAAATATTGACCAGAAAGTCAACTGGTCGACTTTGGTCAAAGAAACTTTGATTTAAAGAACCAGACGGTTTGCCAGCTTGCACTCTTCAATCAATGCCCTGATTTGAAGCAGAGAGACACCCCAATCCAGGAGGACTTTAATGAACATAGAGCCACATGATTCTACCTCTGTTTTCTTATTCTCTGATCAAACTTCTTTGCAATGGAGTTTTCTCTTGCTAGCCTTTGAATAGTACCCATGGTATGCATGCATGGGTATGGATTATGACCTAAGTGATGCAAAGCCTAAGCCAGTTAGCAGTAAAGGGGTAGGACAAATTTGGGGTATGACAACCGTCCGCAGAATACATGAGTTGGTACCGTACGGTTACCACCCCTAACTTATTTATTGCAGATCCGTTCTACTTAATAGACCCCCGTGCTCACAACTACATCCTACCCCAACAACAACCTGAAGAGGAACAACAAAAACAACAACGACAACAATAACAACGACAGCAACAACGACAACAACTACTACAACAACGACAACAACTACGACAACTACAACAACAACAACAACAACAACAACGAGAACAAGAACAAAATCAGTACACCAACCAACAATAAAATTAGTGACATCCTCTTTAACGTCAATATTAATAAGGCTTGGTGTAACACTAAGGTATGTTTGGATTGATGGAAGAGAGTGAAATGAAATGGAGTGAAATGATATAAACTTATGTTCCATTGTTTGGATTGATTAAAAATTGATAGAATGGAGCATAACCGGATGGAATGTATTCCATCTCATTCCATCACTTTCTATCATTTTTTATACCCTCCGATTTGGGCGAAATGACAAAATATTTATATTCCGTCATGTATGTCTTCCTCCGGATGGAATGACAAAATATTTTTATACCCTCCGATTTGTTCAACTACAGTGTATGTCTTCCTTTATAATAGTATTTTGTTTTGATTCCCTTTCTTCCCTGTCTTATGTATGCATTTGCCCTAACAATGGATTACATGCAGGAGGTTTTTATGTGAGTGTTTCCAACACGTGGAACGGAACGAAGTTGTTGACTAATGACCTTCGTTTTGATGAAGTTAAAAAACTTAAAGAAAGGTAATCTTCCTTTCAATCATATTCTTGTAAATTTATGACTTGTGCATTCAGTTTTCTTTCTAACTTGATGCAAACATTTTACCTTTTACATATTACAATCTTAGAAATGATTTAGTGTTGTTATCATCGTCAAGTCTGCAAGTTGAAGCAACCCAAAACTCATATTATTCTAACTTTGACAAATTTCTTTGGAAAGCTGAAATAATGAGTCTCTCTGAGATTGCAAATCTGCAACATGTAAGAAATTATTATTTTTTTTTACATTATTCTTGTGTGACAATAATTTACATTTCCTTTTTTGGATAGCTCTGTAGGAAACAACTGTCGCGGGCGAAAAATCGTTTTGTTCCTCTTTTTTGTGGGATGAGACACCTGATGCCTTCTTTGGGCTCGAGTGCTCAAAAAAATGATTTTTCTTTTGTACCGACCAAACTTTTTATTATTTCCAAAAGAGGAAAAGGAAAAAAGCTGCAATAACCTTAAAAGTGGGGGGAGAGATCTTGGGTAAGAGGGTTGGTTATACGAAGGGAAGGTATTAGCACCCAACGTATCTATAGTACTCTATAGGTTTCTTTGTTTTGTTTATTCCATTCTTGTTGTGGTGGAGGTTCTTGTGAGAAAGAGGTGGGACCTAAGGTGTTGGTTTGATTATGCTCGCAAAGATCATCGCGATCCTCTGCATACATATCCCCTAGAGGGAATCAGAGCATCTGTAGCTCGGGGTCTACGGGTGCTAAGGTTTGAATGGTTTTTTTGTTTTGTTTTGCTCGCCAAGGATCGACCTTGTGCCTACGTATTCTCAAAGGGATGTTGAGAAATTCAGAGCAATCGTAGTTCCCATTTATGCTAGTGGAAGCAAAGGAAAATAGACAAATGTCGTCTAAATGCTAGATGTATCTAATCTATATCATCACATACATCTGTTTGATTTGTTTGAAAATCTTTTCATTATAAGCCCGGGGCCATGCCACTTAGGGTGCTTAGAATGATAAAGATGTTTTTGTTTGTTTAACCAGCCTTGTGGCAAAAGTTTCAATGAAGTCAGCCTTGTGACAAAAACTTTGATTAATCAGCCAGCCTTGTGGCAAAAGTTTCAATGAAGTCAGCCTTGTGACAAAAACTTTGATTAATCATCCAGTACGGTGGTAAAACAGTTTGATTGATTAGCCAGCCTTGTGGCAAAAAAGTTTGATTGATTAGCCAGCCTTGTGGCAAAAAAAGTTTGATTGATTGATTGTTTGTGATGATATATAAGAGATACTCCTAGCATAGAGATGAAAAGTGTCTAATCTCCTAGGGTATTTGGATTTGGATATTGGGGATGCTTATAAGAAGCCCGTGGGTCCTTGTACGAAGCCCAAGAGGAGGCTATCAGAGGGTCCTTGCATTGTAAGCCCAAGAGGAGGCTATGGGAGGGACAATCCAGGGTCCTTGCATTGTAAGCCCAAGAGGAGGCTATGGGAGGGTCACTCGTTTGTACAAAGCCCAAGGGGAGGCATGGTATAGTTGGTTTGAGCTCTTAGAGCGATTTCACCGGGAAACCATACTCTATGTCCTAACCTAAACTAGGGAGATTCTTTGCACGAAGCCCAATAGGAGGCTATGGGGAACCTAGTGTTGTACTAAGTTGAACAAGCATATAACACAATCACAAGTATGAACAAGTACGAACAAATATGAACAAGTACATGAACAAATATGAACAGTTATACATATATGACAAAGTGTGTGTATATAATGGAGTTTATGAAGGAAATATACCTGTAAGCATGATCCATTTGTATACACGGGGGCTCGGGACTTATACTCGGGGAGAAGTCCACTTGAGTTTATTCAAAGCTATGTAAACAGGTATTCACAAAGGGCTTGGGACTTATACCTACATGGAGGCCCATGGTATTTTTGGGAAGATTTAAAGAAACCTTCATTTTTGGTTTGTTATTCAAAGTTAAAAAACAAACTGATCGAGGTATGTACAAAAAAGTGTATGTACAAAAAGGCGTACAATGAAATACCTAATTTCATGTACTGGAATGGGTATGTACGAAAGGGGCTTGGGACTTATACCTACATGGAGGCCCATGGTATATTGAAAAGTTTTGGAGTTTCTTTGAAGTTTTGAAGTTTCTTTGAAAATGATTTGAAAATTGTTTGAAAAGATTTTATTTTGAAGAAGTTTTATTGTTTAAAAAACTGTACAAAAGGAAAAGAAATGGGACTTACACTCTCTAATATTCGAGAGGCCCCTGTTTTATTTTCATAAAACAGGGTGGATGGTTTGAAAAAGATGTGTGATTTGTTAAAAAACTGTTTTGAAGTTTTGGAAAAAAGTTTTCTGTACAAAGAAAGACGAAAGGGACTTATACTCTCTAATATTCGAGAGGCCCCTGTTTTATTTTCATAAAACAGGGTGGATGATTTGGAAATGATTTGAATGATTTGAAAACTGTTTTGAAAAGATTTTGTTTTGAAGAATGTTTTGGAAAACTGTACAAAAAGAAAAGAAATGGGACTTACACTCTCTAATATTCGAGAGGCCCCACATCGTTTTGAAAATCAATTGATCAATTAAAAGATTTAATCAAAAGTTTCAAAAAGAAATGGTTCATTGTTTTTGAAATGAATCGTGATCGCTTGTTTTAAAACGATTTGAATTTTGAAAGGAGTCAAATTAATCAAGATAAACAAAAAGATTGTCTTCAATTAACACTTAGATGATTAGGGTTTATTCAAAAAATATTTACAAGTGATTAGGTTAAAAATTAAATGAAAAAAACAATATTTAAAGTATTAAAAATACTTAAAAATAAGTCATTTTAAACCTATTTAAAAATGTATCAAATAAATATTTTTTGATGATTTTTTTTGATATTCTTAAAATATATATATTAAATGAGAGGTGTGTAAAAAATGAATGAAAAATGAATTGATTTGGTTAGTTAAATAATTAATTGAAGTTTGTTAAAAAATGAAAGAAAAATAGTTGTAAAAAAAATGGTTTTGGTCCCTAGAGGTGTTGAACCCACGCCCTTGTGTTTACCAGCCAAAACACTTGCCAACCCAGCTGCGCGCGCAGCTTGTTATTATAACAACTTCGTTTAATTATATTTGAAAACTGATATTTGAAATTTATGAACAGAAAATGGCGCCAAGAACACCATCCCCATTTGATTTTGAAAATTCTTGAAACTGAACCAAATTGATCAAGTGAAGGGTCTATCTTGCTCGGTTTTGAACGAGGAACATGATGATAGCATTTAATTTCATTTATTTTCACTCTAAGACTATCAATTTTCTGATGAACACGAAGAACCCTAGAACTGAAATTCAATGTGAAATCGTGTATGATCATGTTATGATGCAATTGATTGAGGGTTAATGATCCTCATAGGTGCAGAAACAAGATGGTATATCAATATTTAGTTTATGATGCATGTATGTATGAGTTTGAAGTTCAAGAGAGCTTACCTTAAAAATGGCAAAACTGGAAATCGAATTCTGCAAATGAGGGATTCCAGATGTTGTTTCTTGATCTGAACACCTTCAGTGGACCCTATGGAACATGTTTGGATGTCTGGAACAATTTGAAAACCTCTTGATCAATCCATGGTACTCGATCTGCAGTATGGTTCAAGTGAGGATCAAGCTTAGTGATTTTGGAGTTACAGGTCAGGGATGATGATTGGGATAGCTCACATATGGTATATAGGATGTGTTAGAAGCATTAGTTTGGACAGAAATGAGCTTGTGTGGATTTTGGCATGATAAGGTTCTTTATATGCATATATGGAGGTGAGATGATGATTCTGAGTTTGAGGTGTTTTTGGAAGGTTTCAAAGGTTCAAACAACTTCCATATGGTATTTGGGAAGTGTTAGAAGCATCAATTTGCTTAGAACTTCAAAGGTTTAGAGGTTGAGAATTTTACCTCTTTTGAAAACCATGAAACTTGCATTCTAAGAAAGGAAGAGAAAACCTATGTTTATGAGGTTTTGGTGTGATTTGAAGAGTGATTTGAACCTCTATTTATAGGCCAAGGATTCTGAATGAAGAGCTTTGCAAGTTGATCAAAGAAGTGATGATTTGGCTTAAGAGATAAAATGGAATCTTTCACATTAAATGCAAATGGTTAAAAGTGACTTAACCATGGTTATTTCTCAAGCTTCTTATCCTCTTCCATTCTGATCTCAAATCAGAAAATATCTACCAATTATTGCATCTATGCATCATTACTTGGATCATTTGGCAAAATGGTTCATAACTTTGGCAAAATGACTTGAAATTTCAAGTGAAAATGGTCACTAATGTCAAAATTCAAAACCATAGCTACACTCCATATTTTTTCATGCTCTTGGACATTTTGGAAAGCTCATATTACATACTTCAAAACCCTAGTTGAAAGTTTCTTCAAGATCTTTAAGGAAGTGGGTGAAAAAGATCCATGAACTTTGAGAAAAATGAGGTTTTAAGTGAAGTTTTCAAAAGATACCAACTTTGAAGCTCCATATCTCTTAAATGGTTGATCTTATGGAAAAAAATTATATGTGACAAAGTTGTTCATTGGATCAAAATCTACAACTTTCATGTTGGAAGTTTTTTTCAGTTTGTAGGTGAAATTTTGAGAAATTCCCTTTCAAAGTTTGGAAAAAACCATGAAAAACACTTAGAAATTTTTCTAAGTATGGAAAGTCAAACTTTGACTTTTTGATTCTTGATTGATTTTCTTGATTTCTCTTGATCAAATGACTTCATATATCATATATTGATGATTTAAAACTTCAAAAGTCATGGTTGACCCAATTTCCCCAAAAGTCAATGGTGATCTTGTACAGTTGACTTTTTCAGACGAATCGCGTTTCTGGAGATTTCAAATGAAACAGGCTATCCTCACCAAATGAATGGTATGAATGGATCATATTGAAGCATTAGAGGATATTGAGTCATGGTTTGAGTTGTGGCACCATGTCCTGATTAAAAAGTCAGTTATTCAGTGAATTAGGTCAAAACCCTAATTGTCGATCTGATGAAATTGATGACTGTGGACCTTGAATTGAGATGCAATTTCCATGGGATATTGTCATAGGGATTATTTGAAGATGATTGAAACCTTTGATTGACTTCCTGGGGGTTTTTAGGGTTTCCCAAATGTGATCCCTGATTTCAGTCCCTGATAATTCAAAACCCTGATCTGAGGATTTGTCTGATCAATCTTTGTGTAGGAGATGTTATGAGCCAATGGATTAGGTCAAAATGATGCACTTGAGGTCTTGATATCATGTCCCAAGCCATTAGGTCAAATTCTGAGCAAAAGTCAGGAGTGTGCTGTCTTCAGTCAAAACCCTTATTCAGTCGATTCAGAGCCTTTGAGCTTGCTGAAATGAATCTCTGAGGACCAAATGTTGATTGTTGATGAAGATGATTCATTTGAGATGAAGGGAGAACAAAACCCTAATTGATTGTTACTTGTACTGATGAGTGATTTCTTGATTAAATCCCTGCTGAGTCACAAGTAGCAAACACAAACTATGCAATTTGTTAGAGATGCAAATGATGCATATGCAATGATATGAGGTGGTATCTTAGGTCAAAAATTGGGGTATGACAACAACCTGTGTGAATGTTGCAACTCTTGACAAGTTTGAAGCTGGCCAGATGGGATGGTTTTACGATGGATGTGTGGAATGCACCCGGAGTGTGGCTCTAAAGGATGGAAAGCTACAGTGTTATGCAAAACACGTAAGCTCAGAGCCTATGCCAAGGTATTGTTTATATCGTTTTTCTATTACCAATTGTTATTGTGTATAGTTGTAATACATAATTTTAGGTGTATGTGCTCCTGATTGAGAATAAATGTTTTAGGTATAAGCTTGAAGTACTGGCTGTTCACGGTAATTCCAAGGTGAAGTTCATCTTTTGGGACACCGATTACGTGAAGTTAATTGGAAAGTCTGCTCTTCAAATGAAAATGGATTTGATAGAGATTGGTAATGTGATATAATTTGATGTAATGTATGTATGTAAGTTTGAATTATTGGTGTATAATTGTTTCTATCGATATAGGCCGGTGATTACGATCCACTCGAATTCCCTTACGAACTTGATTCAAATACTGAAAAAGGAGTTTGCAATTAGAGCTGTATTTCAGCCTAAGAATGCCCGACTTTCTGTCATAGGCTTAAAAAATGATGAAGATTACCGTAAAAAATTAAGGACAGTTTCAAAGGGGAGGAGGTAACCATATTATACTTCTTTTGATGCTTTTATAATTTTCTTAAAATGTACTAACATTCGATGGTCTTTGCAACACACTTCAAAACTTGAAACACCTGATCCTTTGTCCCAAGATGATATGATCAGTTGTTCTGTAAGTATTTACTTAATTCTTAATGTTTTTGATTAAAATTTTTAAAACTGTACCATGTTTTAAGAGCTTTTTTTTTCTGTTTTCCAATTTCATGGCAGGAACCCGTATCTGCATCTGCAGATTATGATCCATCAAGTGGAAATTCTGGGTTGACTTTGTCTAAGAGGTCCCTAACTGATGTAGTGGAAGATGTTGATAGTGTCCAACAATCCTCAACCAAGTTGACCAAAGATGTTAAAAAGGAGAAATAGTTGGCTTCAGTTTTTTAAATCATTAAGGATTATTCATGAACTTTTGAACACAACTATCTTATTATTAATTTCATTAGTGGAAGTTATTTACTCTGGATCCTGTACTAAGTATTTCATGATACTTTAGTTTTTTATTTTCGTTAACACCTTGCTCTGAATTTGTCGCACGCTCGCGAAAAATGAACAACAGAGTCGCCACTAACATATCTATCCTAAAAGGAAAGGAACGCCAGCAAACCTAAAACGAATAAGAATAAGGTCTTTCGATCAGAGAACTGGGTACGAGAGTCGGTTACGCAAGGGGAAGGTACTAGTACCCCTCACGCCCATCGTACTCGATAGTATCCACCTATGTTTGTTTCTATTTAAAGGGTGTGTGATATTTACTACTTACTAATGCAATGCATGATTAATTCTAAGGTGCTTTAGTAATTATTGTTCTCGCTAGAGTTGCCTCTATGCCTACGTATCCTCTAATGAAGAATTAGAGCGCCGTAGTTCTGCTCAATATTTTTTATGTTTTTTATTGTTTGTTGTGTGTTTTTTAGTTGGGCGGAGTTAACGTCCGCGCTCTTGCATAAGGGAACGACCTATGGTGTGATCGAGCGGAAATAACAGTGCCCTTAAGAATGCCTACAAGGAAAGAGAAAAGAGAGAAAAGTTTGTCGAGCGTTTCAAGTTACTTCCTTAAACAAGTGAGGTTTGAGCGGCTCTTGGTTTGTGTTTTTTATGGTTGGGAATTTCCACTCAAGTGATCCCCTTAAACAAGAGGGACGAGAGCTTCCATTACCTTTTTATTATTTTCAACCTTTATTAATGTGTTTTTGGTATTTTGATTTTTTGTGTAGTTATGCAAATGGAGAATTAATCGATCATTAGTCAAGTATTTTAAAAGTTGTAAAGGAAGAGAAAAAATCTAAACTAATTGTCATATGTTGATCTATAAGTCCTAAAATCTAAGGGAACATGCTAATTGGAAGCAAAATTATAGGTCTAAAAATAGTCTAAAAACAAGTAAAGCAATCATACAAAAAACTACACAAAATATGTCATAAGAATGATACAAAAAGAATGAGAAACTACCTAAACGAACTAATATTTTTATGGGTTTTTTATGAAGGCAAAAACTACCAAAGTTTCAAATTTAACCTAAAAAATCTACTATTTTTATGTCATTTTTTATGAAGGAGAAATCAATTAGACGTCAAAATTATACTAGCCTAAATCTAATTAAGAAATCTAAGTATTTTTATGAGTTTTCTATGTCAACAATTACCTAAAATTCCAACAAGATTTTAATGGTTTTATTGTTTTTGAGCCTTAAAAAAATATGGAAAAAACTATGTGAAAACTATTAAATCTAAAAGTCAAAATTAGTAGGTCAGGGGGTGCTGAATTGAAATGGTGGTGGTCCAAGAAACTCAGACGCAGGGCCTAGCCAAACTTTGGCTCAGGAGCGTTTTTGTTGTTAATTTCAATAGCACAACAACAAAAAAGAGTGTTATGGGCTAGAATGGGGGCGCAGGAGTGATTCGGTGGTAAGGCCCACAGGTATGTTTTTGTTATAGCTTTTCTTCAATAAAAAACGTGAGGGATGGACCTATGGGGTTTGCAATTTGCAGCCCAATGCCAATGTTTCAACATCTGAATACATCATATTATTATTATTATCACATTAATTCGGTTTTAACTCAATTTATCCCAATCAAAACAATTAATCAGATAAAAAAATATAACAAAAGTCAAAAATTAAAAGAGGATTAGGGTTACGTGAATGTGGCTATTGGAGTCTTGGAGTCAGACTTTCCCTTCTCTTCTTCAACGTGGACGACGTTCTTCTTCTTCGACCCCAATCGCCGCCGCGTCTGCTCCTTCGCACTCCTCTCTTCTCTACTTTAATCAAACTCTTCATGCTTGATTCAACCGAAGAATCTTCAGAGACGATGAATAATGATGAAAGTCAAGAGAAGTTGTTGACGAAGATTGTAATAATGAATGGCGCTCAAGGTTGTTGCGAAAGCGTTATCGTGTGATGAAGATGTTGAACGTGATGCGATGAAGGAAATTGTTAAAGTGTGAAGATGATGGATCAGTGATGATGAACAGCGATGGTGATGCGATTCAGTGATGATGATTGTAGGTCGTTGCTGAAGATTGTATGAAGCTGTTGTAGTGCGACGTTTCGGTTGAAGCCTTTTCTGAGTTTTTTTGGTTGATGGATGTTGAGGCAGATTGAAGAACTCTTTGTGAAGATGTGAGACAAAGTTATTTTACGAAGATGATGATAGAAGAACCTAAAGATGAAGTCTCGAGAATTCAGTTAGAGGTGAGTCTGATTTCTGTTACCTTCTTATTTTTCTGTTATCAACCTCTTTTGATTCTTTTTGGGTTCTTCTTCCTTGTTCTGAATTATTTTGTTCAAAATCTATGGTTATGGTTGATGAAGAGAGGTGAAGAAGATGATGAAGAAGGTGAATCCAGGAAGTGGAGAGGATGAAAAGGAAGATGAAGAAGTGTGGATTTTCTGTTATTGATGGAAGAAAGTGGAGTGTAGAGAGAAGAAGGAGAGAAGGTTGATGATGGAGCAGGTTGAAGATATTATGGATAATTGATGATGGAGATTTTTTGTGATGAAAAATGTTTGAGAGTTCTCTGTGAATTGAAGATTGAAGCTTGCAGATTCTTTTTGTTAGATTCTATGGGAAAGAAGAAAGTTGCGATGAATTGAGGAGTGAATGATAAAGATTGAAGAAGAAAGGAGATTGAGAGAGTGAGGATTGTTCTGTTAGAGGTAAGCTTTTTCTGTTACGCTTCTTTTTTCTTTCTATTATTCTCTTATGTTAGCAATTTTCTTTCCCAAAATTCTGTTACACTTGTGTTCTTTTTGTTACCAATTCCTCTCCTCCTTCTGTTATTAAGTTTTTCTGATGTGGTTTGACTCCGCGATTCTGTTTTTTTATTGAAGCGGAACCGGTTTCTTCTATTGCTCTCTCTTTGAAATCTGAAACGGTTTTTTTTGATTTATTATTTTCAATGCAGGTTGGTTGATGTGCAGGCTTGCGGTTCGGTTTAATATCGAACCGGTTTTTTTCGTTTCCTCTATGGAGCTTGGTTTTGACAAAAGCTTATACTTCCTGTGAACAAAAATCGGTGAGCCACGGCATGAAGTTCTGAGATTGGCATGGAGAAGCTTGAAACAACTAGAAATTAGGATGGGCTTTTTACAGTGTAATTCAATTTTTTTTGTAATATCAATTGGGCTTCTGGTTTATAGTGGGCCCCTTTTTTGTAATTCAGAATTGTATGGACTTTGTCTTGGTGACTTTTGGGCCTTATTTTTTGTTGGAATTTTGGACAAGAATGCACTTGAATAAAAATTGAAAAATGGATATTTGTTTTTTTTTGTAATAAACTTAAATAGAAATGTTTGTATTTGGACTTTGAAATTGAATGTGTTTCATATATGGACTTGAAGGGCATTCTCTTGCAACTTTTGCACACACCATATATGTATCCTATTGCCTTGTAACTCGTATTCCAAACAATCCCATGTGTATACCCTCTTGGCACTCTTGGATTTATTCTTGAAAACTTTAGATGAATTTTTGTATGAAACTCTTGATGAAATGGTGAATAAATCTTGAAATCCATGGACTAGCTAAAGAAGAAAGAAGCTTATTTGACTTCCACGTGAATTTTGACTTTGTCTTGAATGAAATTTCTCCCAATATAATGGCCATTTGAGTAGTAATAATCACTGTGAAGTAAAATGGACTTCAAAAGACTTGGTCAACAAAAAAGCCTCAGGGCACAAACTTTAATCTGAAGAAATCTCGCTCCAATAGAATTGGGGAAATAAACCCTAGGTCAAGAAACCCTTGTACATAGAAACCATCTGATCCAATGCCCTTTAAAAGATCTGAACCAATCACGGTCTTGATCAATTGTAAGATACCATCTTTGAGGAAACAAATTACCTTGTACCGAGACCTAAGTGAAACTCAGCTTGCTTCATGACCATGGATCACATGCTTTTAGATGTTAACGATGCATGAGTTATGTTAATGCCCTAATGGAGGTATGTAGATGAAATGGGAAGTATAAGTCAGATAAAAGTAAAGGGGTAGGACAAATTTGGGGTATGACAACTGCCCCTATTTTATCATCTTAAACTTGAAGGTGAGATTGACGTTAGCCTTTCGAACATTCGAGGTAGAAGAAGATTAAATACCAAGACCAGAAATTTGTCCTGAAAAGAAGTGGTGTGATTGTTATCCTTATTTTTCATTTTTCTCATTTTTTATGTCTGCTGGGGAAAGAGAATTTTTGTTTTTCTGGTGGAAAAGCTTATGATGAGTAATGGTTGAATGGTGGTAACCTGTAACGTGGCAATAGTGCCAATACAAGGTTTTCAAAAGAAGATGATGGCTACATGAAATAGTGATTGCACGTGTGCCAGGCAAAAAAGTAAGATCAACGGATCTACGACCCCTAAAACTGAAAGAGAAGAGGATAAGGTCAACGGACCTACGATCCACGATTGAAAGCACAAACAAGGGTAAGATCAAAGGACCTACGACCCATAAGAAAGATACGAGGATAAGATCAACGGACCTACGATGCACGATTGAAAGCACAAACAAGGGTAAGATCAACGGATCTACGACACACAAGAAAGATACGAGGATAAGATTAACGGACCTACAATCCACGATTGAAAAACAAACAAGGGTAAGATCAACGGATCTACGACCCACAAGAAAGATATGAGGATAAGATCAACGGACCTGCAATCCACGACTAAAAACGAACCAGGGTAAGATCAACGGACCTACGACCCACAAGAAAGAGACGAGGATAAGATCAACAGACCTACGATCCACGACTAAAAAACGAACCAGGGTAAGATCAACGGACCTACGACCCACAAGGAAGTATACATGTAGTGAGGCATTATGCCGGACAGTCGTCGGGGATTGAGAGTATCAGGTATTGGCACCGTGGCTTGAGAGGGTTTGTAACGTGATGATAAATATCAATCATGGTTTGCAAGGATAACATTCTCTGTGGGGATGTACCATTGTCACGGATGAGTATTGATCCCGATTATCTGTCTTATGCTTTGTATGCATGTTTGAGTTTTTCTATGGCGTAATGATCCGCTTTGACGGATATGCAACGATTTTGAAGATGAAATGCTTTATGCAAAGAATACTATATGCGAGGAGCCAAATAAAGGAATTGTTGTGACAGAGAAGCAGGCTTATTGGGGTCCTTTGCTTGCACTCTTGAGCTACCAATATGAGTCGGTGTTGGAAACTCTGCAGTACCAAAGATCATTGGCAATTGCGTTGAGGGTTGAAATGTAGCTTTGTTGGGGAGGAAGTGACTTCGTCTGACTTTCCCTACACCTTGAACTGCTTGGTGATGCTGAGCTTAAGGAGATTCCCTCGATTCACCATGTTGGGGATGAGAAATCCAGATAAGGAGACCAGGTTAGGGAAGTGGAGCAACTCCCGGGAGAAATAAACTCCGGTACTTAGGGAGAGGCCAAATTTCAAAGAGAAAATAAACTCCTATGATCGAGGAGAGACAAAATTTCCAAGAGAAATAAACTCCTATGATTAGGGAGAGACAAAATTTCCAGGAGAAATAAACTTCCATGATCGGGGAGAGACAATACAACTCAGAAGATTGTGCCTCAAGCTTCATGACCTACGATGGAATTTGTAACACCCGTATACTTTAATTTTAATTTAATTTGGAAATTGAATTAATATTAGAATTATTTTGATTTATGGAAAATAAAGTAAGAAAATAAAAGGTTTAAGGCATTGGGCCAATGTATGATGTTAGCAGGAAAGGAGGTGTGAGTTAGTAAAGCCTTTTAATAATTATAATATTATTTTTCATAAAACAAGAAGGAAGTTGGGAAAGAGGATAGAACGTGAAAGATTTGAAGGTTTTGGAACACGAAGAACGTGAAAGAGGAACAGTAGAGGGAGAGACCAATAAAGAATTCTTGGATTTTGTATTTTGATTGCGAAGTTATATTGAATAGATCAATGGGTTTTGTATTTTGATTGTGTTGTTGTGTTGTTCCATGGAAACTGAATCTGAGTTATGGGTCTAGGGATGTCAATGGGGCGGGGCGGGGCCGGGGGATACATTCCCATCATAATCCCCGCCATCGAATCTATTCCCCATCCCCGCTTCGGGTCCCCGCTACGGGGGGATTTTGTCCCCCATCCCCGTCCCCGCGGATCCCCGCGGGTCCCCACGGATCCTTGTGCGGAGATCCATAAACATGATTATTATTTTTTTAAAAACCAAATTAACAGTAAAAGCTTCAAAAATTAACCACGAGAAATTTATAAATTATTCCTTTACGATAAATATATTGTTTTAACAATATTTAATCTATAATATTGAGTGTCATGACCACCAAAATTTTAAACTTAAAATAAACTTGAAATAATCATTTAGATCTCTCTTTTACTAACAATGTATATATATTTTAAATTTATGTATAAGATTAATTATATGGAATGACAAATAGACTTACATAATAATTTAAAATTATAGATATAATGAATTAAGGACATTTGGCTATTTTATGCGGGGCGGGGACTCCACGGGGCGGGGGATATTTACGCCACCCCCGTTCCCGAAGTCCTTCGGGGAGACTTTATTCCCCATCCCCGTCCCCGCGGGGGGGAAATTCCCCGTCTTTGGGGCCCCAAACGGGGAATCTCCACGGGGATCCCCGCTAACGGAGGCAAGTTGACATCCCTATATGGGTCTCCAATAATTGGATAGAAAGTTAGGTTTTAATGTGTAAAACTGACATAGGATAATAGATTGAAGAAATTGGTTGAATGCCATATGTTAATGTGTGAAGAGACGATGTTTTAGACTTAAAATCGCAGGCTGTTAGTGGTGAAAACGAGTAGAAAACGAACTGATACGAATTGCAGAATTTTGGGAACGCTGGCCATTTGCGTATGATACGCGTATGGGGCTAGACCATACGCGTATGAGGGATATTGCCAAGGGTCGTACGTGTATGATACGCAGCCCGTCCCGTCAGAATACCAGCCTTCTGCTGGAACGCGTATGATACATATATGAAGGGAAGCCATACACGTGTGAAAGAGACGGTACGCATATGGGAAGTTTTTTTTGTGAAAATCCATTTCTGCTGAGACGCGTATGATACGCGTATGGAATTGTGTGATACGCGTATGGGAGTGGCTGTACGCGTATGACTGCGCTGTGTGCATGATTTTACGTTTTGTAATTTTTGAAAGTTTGATGATGCGTAACTTTTAAACCATTGGCCTATTTTGAGTGTCGTTTTGACCATGATTAACTAGATGAAATAATCTGTATGATTGATTGATGTTATGATTTATTTGAATGATGTTAATATATATATATATATATATATATATATATATAAACATGCTTTGATGATGATGATGATGATGACTTGAGTATGAGATGATGTTACTCATAGATTGATGATGATATGAGTATGTTTTATGTATGTTGCATTCATTCATAATCATTTGATGAGGGCTGTATCCATAATGACGTGTTGGATCAGTGAAGGGCATAATTCCCATTGTGTGGAATTGTGCTGGCAGGGCCGTATCTTGATGATGTTAGATCGGTCGGTGGGTTATTCCCATTGATGATGTTGGTACCACATGCATAGTGTCAGTTCATACATATGCATGACTTTTGATGGCCTGTATAAATGTATTTTATGTTATGGTCGATGGTGTGTGATTATATGATGATGAAATATCTGGATACGAAACGATTGGGTGAATGATACAACTATGATATATTGGTGTTTATGATGCAATAATATTTGTTAACTGTGATGAGGCTCACCCTTACATGTTGTCATTTTCAGATTGAGGATAGCGGCTTTTTCGGCTTGGTGAGGATTAGCTCATGAGTCAGTGCGTTTAGTTTAGCGTCAAGTGTCATGCTCTGATATTGTAACACTGGGGACGTGAGTTTTGAGTTTATGTTTTATAACTCTAATTGTTTATTTTGATGTTTGAAGGATAAAGTTTTATAGATGTTGAACTTATCCGTATGATCTGATTTCCGCTGTGTTAACATGAGATGTTATAATTTATGATGAATTTTCCTCAATAAATGCATGACATAGATGTATGATGTTTTATTAAATATTGAATTGTGGCACCCTTGTTTTCATGTACTCTGAATAATTTATTTAATTTCCACAGGGTTTAGAAGGGTGTTGCAATAGTGGAATCAGAGCATAGTCGGTCTTTGTGACCAGAGTCTTAGTGTCAGTCTTCCCTATGTATGCGACTAGTACGAGTTAACTTGTCGATTCTTTTGTTCTGACTAAATTGTTTGTGATTTAAGCAGAGCAATGGCTAGAAGAGGCGGAAGAAACGATGATGCAATTGCCGAGGCTTTGGGAATGATTGTTGGTGTGCTTGGAAGGAATCCCAATGGAGCTGGTATTGGTACCAACAGGCAGTTGGGAGATTTCCAGAGGAACAACCCTCCGTTGTTCAAAGGCACTCATGACCCTGAAGGTGTTCAGAAATGGATGAAGGAAATCGAGAGGATTTTTAGAGTGACTGACTGTGATGAGAACTTGAAGGTGAGGTATGGTACTCACATGTTATCCGAGGAAGCTGACGACTGGTGGATTGCTACCAAGACAGAACTGGATACTGATGGAATAGCAATCACTTGGGCTGTGTTCAAGAGGGAATTCCTGAGGAAATACTTTCCCGAGGATGTTCGGGGGAGGAAGGAGATTGAGTTTCTAGAGCTGAGGCAAGACAATATGACAATTCTAGAGTATGCTGCCAAGTTTGTAGAATTGGCAAAATACTACACTCCTTACAACAATGATGAGGCTGGTGAATTTTTGAAATGCATCAAATTCGAGAATGGCCTCCGTGATGAAATCAAGCAGGGTATCAGATATCAGAGGATTCGACGGTTTGTTGATTTGGTTGACTGTAGCAGAATATTTGAAGAGGATAACATCAAGATGAAGTCATCTCATTCTCGCGAGTTGGTAGACAGAAAAGGTAAAAAGCATATGAATAGAGGAAAGCCATATGGTAGAGGTAAAGCTGTTGATGGGAAGAAGCCCAGTGGGGGAGACTCCAGTGCCCTTGTCAAATGCTACAACTGTGGCGAGATGGGACATCGTAGGCATGAATGTAAGATCGATAAGAAGAAGTGTTTCAAGTGTGATAAAGTGGGCCATATTGCAGCTGATTGTAAGAAGAAGGTTGTGACTTGCTACAACTGCGGTGAAGAGGGTCACATTAGCCCACAGTGTACTAAACAGAAGAAGAACCAATCAGGAGGAAAGGTTTTTGCTTTGACCGGGTCATAGACTACTCTAGAGGATAGATTGATTAAAGGTATGTGTTTCAGTCATTGCACACCTTTAGTTGCGATTATTGAAACTGAAGCAACTCACTCTTTTATTTCTTTGGATTGCGCTAAGAGATTGAATTTAAAAATATCTGACATAAATGGAAATATGGTTGTTGACACTCCTGCGCCGGGTTTAGTAACAAATTTGTCTGCTTGTTTGAATTGTCCGGTCGATATTTTTGGTAGGGAATTCGGAATGGATTTAGTGTGTCTTCCATTGAAACAACTTGATGTAATCCTGGGAATGAACTAGTTGGAATTCAACCGTGTTTATATCAACTATTTTTCGAAGACGGTGTTGTTTCCTGAAGCTGTTAGTGCTGATGATCTGAACTTAACAGCTAGACAAGTGAATGAGGCCATTGAAGATGGTGCAACAGTATTTATGTTGGTTGCATTGATGAATTCGGAAGAGAAAGTGGTAAGTAGAGAACTACCAGTAGTATGTGACTTTCCGGAAGTTTTTTCCAGAAGACGTGAATGAGTTATCGTCGGAAAGAGAAGTAGAATTTGCTATTGGATTGGTTCTGGGAACTAGTCCAGTGTCGATGGCACTGTATCGTATGTCACCATCTGAATTGGCTGAACTGAAGAAACAATTGGAAGAATTGCTTGAAAAGAAATTCATTTGTCCGAGTGTTTCTCTGTGGGGTGTGCCAGTATTGTTGGTAAAGAAGAAAGAAGGCTCTATGAGACTATGTGTAGATTATCGACAATTAAACAAGGTTACTATCAAGAATCGGTATCCATTGCCGAGGATTGATGATTTGATGGATCAGCTAGTTGGAGCGTGTGTATTCAGTAAGATTGATCTGAGGTCTGGGTATCACCAAATTCGAGTGAAGGAGGACGATATTCATAAGACTGCATTTAAAACGAGGTATGGTCATTACGAATACTCGGTAATGCCGTTTGGAGTTACGAATGCACCTGGTGTTTTTATGGAGTATATGAATAGGATCTTCCATCCTTATCTTGATGAATCCGTGGTGGTATTTATAGATGATATTCTGATATATTCTAGGAATGAGGTAGAACACGCGGAACATCTCAGAATTGTGTTAGAGCTGTTGAAAGAATAGAAACTTTTCGCCAAAATATCAAAGTGTGAGTTTTGGTTGGATGAAGTTAGTTTTCTTGGACACGTTGTTGATCCTACGAAGATAGAAGCGGTATCTCAGTGGGAAGCTCCGAAATCAGTGTCAGAAATTCGTAGTTTTCTTGGTCTTGCAGGTTACTACAGGAAGTTTATAGAAGGATTTTCAAAGTTAGCATTTCCGTTAACTAAATTGACCAGGAAGGGTCAAGCTTATATTTGGTATTTGAAATGTGAAGAAGGATTCCAGGAGTTAAAGAAGAGGTTAACTAGTGCTCCTATCTTGATTTTGCCGAATCCAACAGAATCATTTGTGGTATATTGTGAATTTGTGATGCATCACTGATGGGTTTGGGTGGTGTACTAATGCAGAATCAACAAGTGATCACCTATGCATCGAGACAACTCAAAGTGCATGAGAGGAATTATATGAATCACGACCTAGAGTTGGTAGCTGTGGTTTTTGTTTTAAAGTTGTGGCGACATTATTTGTATGGTTCGAGGTTCGAGGTGTTTAGTGATCATAAGAGCCTGAAGTATCTCTTCGATCAGAAAGAGCTTAATATGAGGCAGAGAAGGTGGCTAGAATTCCTTAAGGACTATGATTTTAGTTTGAATTACCATCCTGGTAAGGCAAATGTGGTTGTTGATGCATTGAGTAGGAAGACCCTGCATATGTCTATGCTAATGGTGAAAGAGTTAGATTTGATTGAATAGTTTAGAGATTTGAGTTTAGTATGTGAAGGCACTCCTAATAGTGTTAAATTGGGTATGCTAAAGCTGACTAGCGGTATTCTTGAAGAGATCAGAGAGGGTCAGAAAGCTGATGTTGAATTGATCGATAAGTTGACTTTGATTAACCAAGGTAAAGGCGGTGAATTCAGAGTTGACGAGAATGTTATATTGAAGTTTGGTGATAGAGTTTGTGTTCGTGATGTTGCTGAACTCCGAAAGAATATTTTGGAAGAAGGATACCATAGTGGATTGAGCATTCATCCTGGTGCTACCAAGATGTATCATGACTTGAAAAAGTTGTTCTGGTGGCCTGGAATGAAGAAGGAAATTGCAGAGTTTGTTTATTCTTGTTTGACATGTCAAAAGTCAAAGATTGAACATCAGAAGCCATCTAGGTTTATGCAGCCGCTGTTTATTCCTAAATGGAAATGGGACAACATATTAATGGATTTCGTTTCTGGTTTACCGAGAAAGGTTAAGAATTGTGAGGCTATCTGGGTTGTTGTGGACAAGTTGACGAAGTCTGCACATTTTATACCGGTAAGAATGGATTATCCGATGGAGAAGTTGGCTCAATTGAATATTGAAATGATAGTTAGTCTGCATGGTATTCCTTTGAGTATTGTGTCTGACAGAGATCCGAGATTTACGTCTAAGTTCTGGGAAGGTTTGCAGAGAGCTTTGGGTACTAAACTGAGGTTGAGTTCTGCTTATCATCCACAGACTGATGGACAGACTGAAAGGACGATTCAATCGTTAGAAGATTTGTTACGTGCTTGTGTGTTAGAAAAAGGAGATGCTTGGGATTGTTATCTGCCTTTGGTTGAGTTTACCTACAACAATAGCTATCATTCGAGTATTGGCATGGCTCCGTTTGAAGCTTTGCATGGTAGAAGATGTAGAACACCGTTGTGCTGGTGCGAATCTGGTGAGAGTGCTGTGATCGGGCCAGAAATTGTACAACAAACTACGGAAAATATTAAGATGATTCCGGAGAAGATGAAAGCTTCTCAAAGTCGTCAGAAGAGTTATCACGAAAAGAGGAGGAAAACACTTGAGTTTCAAGAGGGAGATCCTGTGTTTATGAGAGTTACTCCTATGACAGGTATTGGTCGGGCGTTGAAGTCAAAGATGTTGACACCGTGTTTCATTGGTCCGTTCCAAATTTCTGAAAGAGTAGGAGAAATGGCCTATCGTATTGCGTTACCACCGATGCTTGCAAATTTGCATGATGTATTTCATGTGTCTCAGTTGAGGAAATACATTGCGGATCTGTCCCATGTGATCCAAGTAGATGATGTATAGGTGAAAGACAACTTGACGGTTGAGGCTTTACCTGTGAGGATTGAAGATCGAAAGCTGAAGAAATTACGTGGCAAAGAGATAGCTTTGATTAGAGTAGCCCGGGGAGGATCGGCTGATGGAAACGTTACCTGGGAGCTAGAGAGCCATATGAAAGACTCCTATCCGGAACTCTTTACTTGAGGTATGTTTTCGAGGACGAAAACTTTTTTAGTGGGGGAGAGTTGTAACACCCGTATTTTAATTTTAATTTAATTTGGAAATTGAATTAATATTAGAATTATTTTGATTTATGGAAAATAAAGTTAGAAAATAAAAGGTTTAAGGCATTGGGCCAATGTATGATGTTAGCAAGAAAGGAGTTGTGATTTAGTAAAGCCTTTTAATAATTATAATATTATTTTTCATAAAACAAGAAGGAAGTTGGGAAAGAGGATACAACGTGAAAGAACTGAAGGTTTTAGATCACGAAGAACGTGAAAGAGGAACAGTAGAGGGAGAGACCAATCAAGAACTCTTGGCTAAGGTATGGGGGAACTCTCCGATTATTATCTCTTATCGTATCATAGGTGATGATGTTGATTAGGGATATTATTTAGATCAATGGGTTTTGTATTTTGATTGTGTTGTTGTGTTCTTCCATAGAAACTGAATCTGAGTTATGGGTCTCCAATAATTGGATCGAAAGTTAGGTTTTAATGTGTAAAACTGACATAGGATATTAGATTGATGAAATTGGTTGAATGCCATATGTTAATGTGTGAAGAGATGATGTTTTAGACTTAAAATTGCAGGCTGTTAGTGGTGAAAACGAGTAGAAAACGGACTGATACGAGTTGCAGAATTTTGGGAACGCTGGCCATTTGCGTATGATACGTGTATGGGGTAGGCCATACGCGTATAAGGGACATTCCCAAGGGCCGTATGCGTATGATACGCAGCCAGTCCCATCAGAATACTAGCCTTCTGCTGGAACGCGTATGATACACATATGAAGGGAAGCCATACGCATGTGAAAGAGACGGTACGCATATGGGAAGTTTTTTTTGTGAAAATCCATTTCTGCTGATATGCGTATGGATTTGTGTGATACGCGTATGGGAGTGGCTGTACCCGTATGACTGTGCTGTGTGCATTATTTTACATTTTGTAATTTTTGAAAGTTTGATGATGCGTAACTTTTAAACCGTTGGCCTGTTTTGAGTGCTGTTTTGACCATGATGAACTGGATGATATAATCTGTATGATTGATTGATGTTATGATTTAATTGAATGATGTTAATATATATATATATATATATATATATATATATATATATATATATATAAACATGCTTTGATGATGATGATGATGATGACGACTTGAGTATGTGATGATGTTACTCATAGATTGATGATGATATAAGTATGTTTTATGTATGTTGCATTCATTCATAATCATTTGATGAGGGCTGTATCCATAATGATGTGTTGGATCAGTGAAGGGCATAATTCCCATTGTGTGGAATTGTGCTGGCAGGGCCATATCTTGATGATGTTAGATTGGTCGGTGGGTTATTCCCATTGATGATGTTGGTACCACATGCATAGTGTCAGTTCATACATATGCATGACTTTTCATGGCCTGAATAAATGTATTTTATGTTATGGTCGATGGTGTGTGATTGTATGATGATGAAATGTCTGGATACGAAACGATTGGGTGAATGATACAACTATGATATATTGTTGTTTATGATGCAATAATATTTGTTAATTGTGTTGAGACTCACCCTTACATGTTGTCATTTTCAGATTGAGGATAGCGACTTTTTCGGCTTGGTGAGGATTATCTCATGAGTCAGTGCGTTTAGTTTAGCGTTAGGTGTCATGCTCTGATATTGTAACACTGGGGACGCGAGTTTTAAGTTTATGTTTTATAACTCTAATTGTTTATTTTGATGTTTGAAGGATAAAGTTTTAGAGATGTTGAACTTATCCGTATGATCTGATTTCCATTTTGTTAACATGAGATGTTATAATTTATGATGAATTTTACTCAGTAAATGCATGACATAGACGTATGATGTTTTATTAAATATTGAATTGTGGCACCCTTGTTTTCATGTACTTTGAATAATTTATTTAATTGCCGCAGGGTTTAGAAGGGTGTTACTGAATTCCCCTTAAAGGATCCTTGCACCATAAATACCTGAGATAATCTCCCCCAGTATGTTCGAGCGTTTTAAATAGTTCTTCCAAATCAACGGATTCTTGAAGAGATTTGTCGAATCTCGACATAACTGCCCTAGATTAACTGAACTTGAGAGAGATTCCTCGACATCATTGCCTCAGATTGATTGAATTTTGAGAGAGATTTATCGACGTGATTGCCCCAGATTTAAGGAACTCAAGAGATATTTATCGACGTGATTGCCCTAGATTACACATCTTATCAGAATCCTCAAGTTCCACTATGATCAAGCAACATGTGGAAGCAACTTTATCACGCTCAACGGAGCATTCAACCTTTTCCCTTAGGATAATCAATCAAACTGCATTTTCTTAACAAAATATTCAAGCCTTTTCCTCATGGTATCAATTAATGGAAGTATCAACTGCTCATGCTCAACGGAGTCTTCAAGCAACATGCCTCTTGATAATCAGTCTCTGAAATGATCGGTTTTTTACTCCTCGGAGTTCTCAAGTCTCTTTACTTTGACATGATCAAGCTCTTCACTGATTCTCATCCTAAAGGTTTACTTGATGTTAAGAAAATGTTTTGCATGCAGAAAAATGTTAATTCTAAGAATGATAATTCTAATGCAAAGCGTATGTTAGTCTTGAATTTTAAAGAAACTTTTTATTGAATTGAGGTTGCGACCTCCTGTGAATGGATCACTAGTTGATACGACCTCGATTTTTGCGTATGAAAGATAAAGCAAGCATACGATACCAACATAGATACGTGTCACGCTTCATTGGGAGTCAGTTAAACACTATCTCATCGGAGTGTGCTTTCAAAATAAACCTTGCTTCAATTAGGACTTTTAAGGGTTGTAACGTGGCTGAGTTCATGGTTTTTAGAAACAAAGGATTTTTAGGCTCAAAATTATTTGATTCCCACCCCCTTCGTGATGTTCTCCGATCCTATGTTCAGTTAACTCAACATGAGTGTTCATCCCTCACAAGGAATTTGAAATGGTTGAAGAATCAATGAGGTTTTTCGGACATGGGAGTCACTCACTTTCTTATTCTTCTGATTGATTATCACACGACTTTGTTTTTCGCTTGGCACTTTTCAATATCATTTTCTATTATTATTATTATTATTATTTTTTGCACTATTTTTCTTTCATCATTTTTCTTTTTATTTTTTTCTCCATTTTTTTTGAACAAGTCGTGTGATCTTGCGTTGCTTTCGATTTATTTGAAAGATTGTAACTACCTCATTCTTTGATTGATGAGGGATAACCATGTGGCATCGTCATCTTTTGACCTCTTGACAGAATAAGGATAACCATTGCGGTTTTGAAATTCCTCAACCTTTTGAAGGATAACCATTGTTGTATCCTACCCTTGATGAGTTTTGAACACTCGATCAAGTAAAATGAACACTACCCTGCCCCAAGATTAAAATTAAGGGTTTTTTCTGAACAAAAAAGAAACTCCTACTTCAAGGCTCAAAGGGGTTATCGAGGGTTGCACTCCCTTATATCTCCAGTATTTGGGGATTTGAAACAATGCCTGTACATCATCAGTAGGGTTTTATTCAAAAGCACACAATTAGATATTTTTGCGTTTTTATCTTTCATCATTATCTCTCCGCTCTTTGCCTAAGCAAGACATTAGTAAAGTTAGTATTGTATGCAAGCAAATCATTTTATGAGTGATAACGAATGGATTACTTCAAGACAAACATAAACAATGTATTTTGATTTTCATTAAGAAATTAACAAGTTTTTTACATGCTAGCAATGCTTAAACAAACAATGAAATTTTACAAATGAGAATGCAATAAAGAACTGAATGGCTGCCATTGTTGAGGAGCCTTGACTCCGTCTGGACTTATTGCTCTTGAATACTTTCTGCAATTTTGATACCCTTTTAGGGACTTCAATTTGTGCATAAACCTCTTGGAGTGAATGTGATTGCTCTGGAATCAAATGAGATTTTGAACTTTGTCGCCTACAACCCTCAATTGAATGGCAAGGTGCCCCAACATGTTAATCACATAGCATTATCATATTGTTCTTGCAGAACCATAAAAGAAAACTCTAGCAAAGTCATACAGGAGTGGTACGTGAGCACCAACTTTAGGGATTCGATCAATGCAAATGGTGCAATGCTCAAGATAAGAATACGTCTTGCTTATCCCTCGGTCGAGAGCCCCAAATATAGATGCTAGAGTAGTAATCGCCATCATAAATGGAAGAACCTTGTATGGTCATTGTTGCACCCCAATTTTTTACCACTGAGATCCCACCATATCTTAAATATTAGGCTCATCATTGTCATTATAATCATCATGCATTTATCATTTGCAAACCAAAATACAAAAAATTGTTGTTTGTTGCTTGTGTCTCAAGACAGAAGATTGATCAAGGGAAAGCTAAGCAAGTTAGGGTTTTGAGACCCACAAGGAAATTCAACATCCTTATATGATTCAAAGGACTCTCTAATCAATACCAAGGTCCAAAGATGGGTCAGTGCAAGTTCAATCACCTTCAAGATGAGAAGCTAAAATTAGGCTTTTTGACCTAATTTCACTAGAGGGTTGACTTTTAATAAGGAGATGGTTCCAAGAATCAAAATATGATTCAAGGGCATCCAAATCAACATTATAGTCCATCCATATCATTCATTTGAAAAGGAGAGCTTGATTCATTTGGAAATCACAAAATTGCAGTTCATTTGGAAAAAGTCAACTATGCAAGTCAACCTTTGACTTTTGAGAAAAATAGACAACTATGGACTTTTAAGGATCCAATTCATCATCATATGGATATTGAATACATTTGATCAAATAAAATTCAAAGAATTCATCAAGAATAAAAAAGTCAACAAAAAGTCAAATTTGGGTTTTTAAGTGTATTTTGACCTAATTCATGGATCTCCAAATTTTGCTTACACACTCAAAAATATCCCAACATGAAAGTTGTAGATCTTGGCAAAAAAAAAAACTTATCACAATGGAACTAAGAAGATAATTTTCAATAGACTTCGAGAAATTTTCAAGTGTTTTACTTGGATTTTTTCTTAACTTTATGACCATTTTTCTCAATGATCAAAAAAGAGTTTGAGGAAATTTTTAACTAGTGAATTGAAATATGTAGCAAGAGCTTTCCAAAGATCTAAGTAGCATGAAAATCCATGGCTTGATCAAAGAGATATGAATTTGTCAATATGGCACCATGAACACTTGAAATGGAGCATTTTCGTGAAGAACATGAAGAACAAAGTCCAAAATTCATCCAAATCTGTAGGAATCTCTCAAGTACAGCCATTTTAACTTGTTCAAGAGGCCATAATCAGAATATTACACATTCTTTTGAGCTATGAACCAAGTGTTTTATGCATTGTCCAAGTTTCATGCCATTTATGAACTGAAGTCTCCACTTCCATTTTGGAAAAGCTAGCTTTATGCACAAAGTCCACTCCTTGAGCCACTACAATGTCTCCTCTACATCAAAAGCAAATTGAACACCACAAGCAAGCTCTCCAAACTCAGAATAAAGTCATGGAAGCATGCTTGAACTTGTACCTTGCCATTGGAACTCCAATTTTCTCATTTCTTCACAAACAAGCAAAGAAGTACAAATTCACATGGGAGCTTCAAAACTCTGAAATTTTTCCTCCCACAAACCTTAATTCTTGCCTATAAATAGAGAGTATCACTCTCTTGATCAATTACACCATAATTCTCCAAGTCACCTATCATTTGAAATTCTCATTTTTCTTGTCTTTGCACTTTTATAGTGATTCTGAGTTCTAGCAATTCTAGGTGTCAACCAAAGGTTTGGACAACTTTTAAACATCATTTAGAAGGTGTCTATACCTTCCTTAACCTCTCAAATGTCCCTTAACCAAAAATCACCATTTTCACTCCATTAAAGCTTTCTTTAAGCTCATAACTTATCAAAACCAAAACCAAACACTTTCAAACCAAAATAGCCTTTCCAATAGTTTCTATTAATCATAAAGAAGCTATCCATAACCTCTAAACACTTGCCAAACTCCCCAAACAGAAAATCATTCTTCAAACCTCCATTAAAGAACACCATTGAACCAAACTTGGCATTTTCAATTTGGCTCGTGCGTTTCTTGTTTTTTTGTGTTGGATACCTTCTATATCACATATAGAAGCTATTCAAACATCTTCTTTGAATCTGTAACATCTAGAACATGGAGAGCTTGACATAAATTTTATTGCTTGTAGGTGAAATCGAGCTAGAGGAAGGAGAGGTGATCAGTCCCTTTTAACTGCCCAGAAAGCTTCCTTGGAGGTCATTGGAGCTATTCAAATTCATAGAACACTTATATAACACCTCCAAGCACGAATTGGACATCCATTTTCAGAGGTATCTAACTGAACTTTGAGCTTACACGTTTTGGCATCATTCTAATTAGTTCTTGTGACCAATCTACTTAGAATCATGTAGGGAACGAAAGCCCTAAGGTTTTAGGGCTCAATTATGTGTGTCCAAAGTTTAATTTAAAAATGAGATTTAGGGTTCTTCGTGTTTTTCCATAAATCCATTCTTATCTCTGATTGTTAATGTTAGTTAATTATATGGTTGAATTTGTGATGTTATTCTGATCAGTTTAGAGTCTTAAATTGTCAAAAATGGTTGAGTTTTGCAAAAGTTTGAAATTCATCCATGGCTATGTTGTTGTTGATGTTGGCGCGAGGAAGAAGATGAAATTTTAAACTTTATTTTTAGCGCGCATTTTAAAATATATTGTTTGGTCTCCGTTTCAATAACAACTACATCGTTATAGCCCAGTTGGTTGTGTGTGTTTGTGAAGCGTGTGCCCAAGGTCTGGGGTTCGAATCCCCCTCGACCCAGACGTTTTTCCTATTTTTTTTAGTTTTCCAAACTTGCTTGTTTTCAAATAAAATCAATTGAAGATATCCTTCTATCACCATGCACACGTAGCCCAGTTGGCCCATGTTTTTTGCATAAAGTGATAGGGCGTGGGTTCAAGCCCTTGCGGCCACACTCCTTTCTTTTTTATCACCTAATTTTTTTTAGTTTTCTTTTAAACTTCAAAAAATCACTAAAAATAGTGAAATTAATATTTTTAATCCCTTCATTTTTGTGTGATTTATTTATTTCATGTATTTTAATACCATGTTAAAAATCCCAAAAATATTTATTTTATCATCATTTAAAAATTAATCAAAAAACATGTCTTTTATGTTTAAAAATCAATTAAAAATTGTTTTGTTTTGATTATTTCTTCAATAGAACTTTGTGTATTTTTGTACATATTTGTTTAGGGTTAGAATAGGATGTCTTTGACTTTCTTCATGTACTCTTAGACCATTTCTCTTAAAGAAATCGGTATTTAACAATTAAAATTAATTAGGTTTAGGTGTTTATGTTTAACCCTAATTTGAAACCCTAATTTGAAAAACCCTAGGTTTAAAACCCTAATCCAAAAACATGTTGATCTTTGTTTATCCATGTTTAATTAAGTTTGTTATCTTGTACATACTTGTTGATTTTAATCCATGTTTTGTACTTAATTGTTATTTTAATCATTATTTTGTTAATTCCGCTTATGTATTATTTATCTAACCCCATGTTTATTTATCATATCAATCATTCATCATTCATACATGAGTTTGAATCCAAGGGTTTAGATACATCCATCTCTCTTACTCATTGATTATTATACACACTTGTTTGTTCTTGTGCCACATGATATCACGCACACACACACACTTGAGATGTTTATTGTCAATTGTTTGAGTTTGTTGTTTTTGTCCAAAAGGATGGGAATGGTATTGACTAAGTTGTCAAAGGTACTCAAACTCTTTTCCAATCTCTTTTACTTTTGTGTTAAGTATTTTAAAACTTTTCACTTGTTTATAGTTTTGTATTGTTAAAGCTTAACCAAACCCTTTGTTTTTAAACCTTGGCACTAAGAGTAGAATTATTCCCGGTGAAACTATTCTTAGTCGATTGACCTTTGTATTGTGAAAGCTAGGTCTTTTGTTTTGAAACCTTGGTGTTAAGAGAAGAATTATTTCCGGTGAAACTTCTCCTAACCCATTGACCTTGTATTTTAAAGCTTGGTATTGTTGATAAATTTTAAATTTTGTTAAGTATTTTAAAGCTTAACCTTTTAAACTTATTAAATATTTTAAAGCCTAATTCCCTTTTTTTTAAATGTTAAGTATTTTAAAGCTTAACCTTTTAAACTCATTAGGTATTTTAAAGCCTAATCCCTTTTTAATTTGTTAAGTATTTTAAAGCTTAACCCTCTTTTAAAAACTTGTGAGTATTTTAAAGCTCACAACCAAAAAGATTTTGGCCACTTTAGCCCCCCTTTTTTTCCTTTTTAAGAGGAACTACAGAAGCTCTGACTTCTCTATTGCACTTAAGGGGTATGTAGGCCTAAGATGCGATATCTTATCGAGCTCACTTTCAAAAACTTCTCTTCCCATCCCCACCCTCTATTTCAAATAAGTTTTTCACATAGGATTTTCAAAAAAGGTATGTATAAACAAAAGACAATAACATAAAAAACAAAAGAGGTTCCCATGGAGTACCATGGATATGAGGGGTGCTTAAAACCTTCCCATTATATAACAAACCCTCCGTAGCCAGAACTCTGATAAGTTTATTAGTTTTGAATTTAAAAACTTCTGTGGGTTTTATTTGCTCTTTCACCCATTCTTTTTTTGAAACAATAAAGCGCGGTGTTGACTCTGTTTAAAAATGAGCTAAGTCTTCCCATGACTCTAGTCTCACCAATTTCACCGCTACAGAAAAGTGGTGACTCTGCTGGGGATACTGATCAAATTATTGGTGTATCTTTGGAAGGGTTGACCCAATCTTTGTTTTTGTTATTATCTTTTGTTATTATCTTTGTTTTTGTACATAACCTTTTATTTGTGTCTTTTACTTTCCTATGTGTATACTTGTTATTTTATTGGGTTGTATTGGGAAAGGGAGTGATGCCCCTTGTGGTGAGATAAATCCTAACCCAGATTTAGAGTGTACACTTATTATTGGAGACTGGTATAGTCATTTTGATCTCGAGGGAGTAGTCCCAAAGAAGTCAATTTGAGATCCATCGCTCAGTGGAGGCCTCTTTGGAAGTAACTTTATTGACCATGTAGTTGGGATTACATCGTTGCATTCAATCGTTGCATTCAACTAGGCTGTAAAAGCTGGGGACCTAGAAACCCTTAACCAATCTTGGCCATTAAGATGTAGTGTGGAAACTATGTCTGATTCATTTTCATAATAGTCGTTACACGAGGCTACGCTCAGATGAGGTTCTCTTGGATTTTGTTTAAATGAGTATGTTGATACAAAGTTTACAATCTCCAAGTTGGGCTGCTTGAGTCTGAGAAACAATAGAACCTTGATCTACAGGTACAAAATAACCATAGTACACACCTTTGGGATGGGTAGACCTTTGGCTCCATGATCGTGACCTTTGGCTCCACATAATATCTTTCAAGGAATTAAAAGAAACCTTTTTTTTTGTAAACATTATAGGAATGGAACCTGAAAGAAGAAAAACCAAGAAATATACTTTCAAGAGTTTAGAGGTGGAAGAATTAAGAAAGCTAGGATCTTTGATTGTTGATCAAGACAAGTTTTATAGCAAGTATGGAAGATTGTTGTATATCCTTAGAGCCAAGTTGGAAGAAGGAATCCACTCCACTTTGATCCAATTTTATGACTCATTGTATCATTGCTTCACCTTTCCTAATTATCAACTATTACCTACCTTGGAAGAGTATTCAAGTATCATTGGGTTGCCTATTACTGGAAGAATTCCTTTCACTGGTTTAGAACAAGATCCTAAGCCTTGTGAGATTGCAAAATCCACTCATCTGAGAAATGAAGAAATTGAAAAGAACATGGTTACTAAGGGAGGATTACCTAGATTACCTGCTGAGTTCTTATTTGAGAAAGCTCTCACCTTGTCACAAGAAAGAAAGGAAGAAGACTTTGAAGCTGTTTTTGCCTTGTTAGTGTATGGGTTGTTCTTGTTCCCTAATATTAACAACTTTGTTGATATGAATGCCATCAAGATCTTTATGAAGAAGAATCTTGTTCCTACCTTACTTGGGGACACTTACTATTCTATTCCTCTCAAAAATTCCTATGGAAAGGGAATGGTTACGTGTTGTACTCCTTTGTTATACAAGTGGTACATATCTCATATGCGAGACACCTCTGAATTTTGGAGCCAGAAAGAAGGATTGAAATGGTCACACAAGATCATGACTCTTACCAACACTGAGATTGTTTGGACAAACAATCACTTCTGTAGAATGAAGACTTTGGACTGCTGTGGTGATTTCCCTAATGTGCCCCTCATTGGTACAAAAGAAGCAATAAGCTATAGCCCCGTGTTAGCTCGTCATCAATTTGGGTTTCCTATGGACAAAAGGTCAAGGAACAATCTATTGGATGGGTTCTTTCTGGAAGAAAGAGTTGAAAACAAAGAGTTTATTCTAGGTAAGAAAAGAAATCAAAGATTGGAAGACCAAAGGGGATCTCTCTCCTGAGCCCTTTGATAGTTGGGTCACTGCTAGAGCTGCTGAAATGAGAATGCCTATTCTCTCTGGAACATTTGTACCTCCAATTGAGGAGTATATTCCACCCATTGTAGTTCCTTCAACAATTGAAAGTCTCCAAGAAGCTCTAAGAAAAATGAAGAAATCAAGAAACCATTGGAAGAAGAAGTTTGAGTATTCTGATGCTGAATTAGGAATGTTGGAAGAATCCTATGAAGACGTGCTGAAAGAAAAGAATGATCAACTGTTCCTTCAAGACACTTGGATCATAGCTAAGGATGCTACTATTTCCAAATATGAAAGAGAAAATAAGAAGAAGCAAAAAGAAGAAGCTCTCTCTCCAAAAGAAGCTGCATGGAAGATAATTGTTGAGAAGCTAGAAAAAGTCAAAGCTGAAGAAGAAGAAGACTCAAGATGATATGGACACTTCTCACTAAGCTTTGATGATCACTCTTGGATTTTACTAGCTTTCTTTGTTTGTTTCTACCTTGTAACTCTTGAAAGTAGTTTATGACTTGGTTGTCCCTTGTCCCTTTGTATGCTATCAAAAGAAAATGGTACTTCGATGACCCTCGATTGTCCCTCGATGACCCTTATATGTACCAAGGATGACTTGTCCTTTTATTAGTGAATGAAATTTCTTTTTCAAGTTACTATATAGTGTTTACATTTACAAAACTCTTAAATAAATCCTTGAAAGATATTGTGATATATTTTGAAAATTAAAAAAGAGTCATTTGCATTGCATGCATCATACCACATTCACATTCACACTCACAAAGTCAAGCTGACGCACCGGCATAATACTCGCGCCAATCGTCAAAGAATGGAAGACGGTATGGTTGATGATCAAGAGTGGCAAGAAGAAGTTGATGTCCTAGCCTCCGGTATTGAAAGATTAACTTCTATGGTTCAAGACTTTGTGGCTGCTCAGAATCAGCCATCAACCCAAGCTCAAACTACTGTGATCTTCGAGATAGAAACTGCTAAGATTCCTGCAATTCTTGTGATGAATCTTATGACCCCTAGACCAAACGGGATATAGATGGATTTCCAATTGGCTGGACAACAGATTCCTATTCCACAGACAACAATTCCTTAGGTATCATGACCACTGCTCCTACTGTAATGAATGTTATCCCTGTCCAAAACGAACAGATTTTCCATGGTGTTCCTTCTGAAGGTATGGGAAGATTGGAAGAATTCGAAGACCAATTTCTGGAAATGCAAAAAGAGATCAAGGTCCTTTGAGGAAAAGATCTATTTGGAAAAGAAGTAAATGACTTATGCTTGGTTCCGAATGTCAGAGTTCCGGCCAAATTCAGACTCCCAAAATTTGAGAAGTACAAAGGGAATTCCTGTCCTCATAGTCATCTGATCATGTATGTAAGGAAAATGTCCATGCACACGGAAGATCAACACTTGTTAATTCACTACTTTCAAGATAGCTTATCCGGAGATGCTTTGAAATGGTACATGGGTTTAAATAGTACTCACATCCGTACTTTCCATGATCTAGGAGAAGCTTTCATCATACAATACAAGTACAACATTGATATGGCACTGGAAAGAGATCAACTCCTTGCTATGTTCCAAAGAGAAAAAGAGTCTTTCAAAGAGTACGCCGTACAACTCAAGTACTACTGTTCCTTGGAGATATGGTGCTACTATCATATCAGGGGAAGAAGAAGTTAGTTCTGGACCTGAATAGACTGTTGTGAACATTGCTAATGTAAGCCGTATGACTTGAAGCGATCGTTTGTTTGCACCAATTCATCCTAAGCCGAGAGGTAATTTGTCTATACAAGTTCCCCCTCAGAAGGATATACCTAGGAAGGAGCCTGTTGTCCCTAAACCCGTCTTTGAAACTAAAGATGATGATGTGGAAGAATTTATAAACCTAATCAAGAAGAGTGACTACATGGTGGTTGACCAACTCCTTCAGACACAATCAAAAATATCCCTGTTGGCCTTATTGGTACACTCAAAAGCTCACCGGAATGCACTAATGAAAGTTTTGAAGAAAGCCTACATTGAACAAGATACAACCATTGAGAAGTTTGATAATGTTGTTTCCAACATCACCGTCAATAATGTATTGAGCTTTAGTAAATAAGAACTTCCCCCGGAAGGACTGAAGCATAATCATGCCCTACATATCTCTACGAAATGTGGAGAAGATACCTTGACAAATGTGCTAGTTTATACTGGTTCATCCTTGAATGTCATGCCCAGAAGCACCTTAGAAAGATTGTCCTATCAAGGGGAAACTATAAGGCTGAATGGGATTGTTGTGAAAGCTTTTGATGGTTCAAAATGCACTGTGATTGGAGAAGTTGATCTTCCTATCCGCATCGGACCTCATGATTTTCAAATTACTTTTCAGATAATGGATATCTACCCCGCTTACAGCTGTTTGTTGGGAAGACCCTGGATCCATAATGCTGGAGCTGTCACCTCCACTCTCCACCAAATGCTGAAGTTTGCTGTAAGAGACAAATTAATAACTGTTTATGGAGAACAAACTATGTTCGTGAGTCAGCTGTCTTCTATCCCAAATATTGAAGAATTTGAAGCTCAATTCCAAGCTTTGGAAATTTTTAATCCTGAATACAGAAAGAAAGCTGGTGCGTGTATTTCATCCTGGAAAGATGCCCAACAAGTGGTTGCCCAAGGATCTTATGAAGTTTGGGGGCAAGTTATTGA
This sequence comes from Vicia villosa, assembly GCF_029867415.1. NCBI lineage: Eukaryota > Viridiplantae > Streptophyta > Magnoliopsida > Fabales > Fabaceae > Vicia > Vicia villosa. Next base: position 191,230,142 of record NC_081180.1, read on the forward strand.
ACTTCCCACCTACAAGAACAAAAGTGGTATAGGATTCACATCCTAGAAGTCAAAAGGAAAAGAATCTGTGTATGGAAGCTGCATCAAGACTCTGCATGAGACCTTTCAAAGTGCTGGCTACATCAACCCAAATAAACAAGACATAACTTCTAGCATTGAAGATGTTCCAGAATGTTCAAGCTTCGTGACGGGTAGAGAGGACAATTCCAATTGGACTTCCATTATCTTTTGATAAACCCGCTGAAAAACAATGATTCTAGGCCCTCTCCCAACTTTGAATACCCTGCGTACAAAGCTGAAGAAGAGAGTTGTGAAGATATCCCTGAAGAGATCACCCGTCTACTTGAGAACGAGAAAAAGATCATTGATCCGCATAAAGAGCCTTTGGAAGTAATCAATTTAGGTACTGAAGAAGAGAAAAGAGAAGTGCGAATTGGGGCATTGTTAGAAGAAAGCGTCAAAGAGAAAATGGTTGATTTGTTGAAAGAATATGTGGATGTCTTTGCTTGAAGCTACCAAGATATGCCTGGGTTGGATACCACTATTGTAGAGCACAGGTTACCGTTAAAGCCAGAATGTCCGCCTGTCAAGCAAAAGCTTAGAAGAACTCTCCTAGATATGGTAGACAAGATCAAAGAAGAGGTACAAAAGAAAATCAATGCCGATTTCCTCGTCACATCAAAATATCCTCAATGGTTGGCCAACATAGTGTCCGTTCCCAAGAAGGATGGAAAATTAAGAATGTGTGTTGATTACAGAGACGAAAACAGAGCAAGTCCGAAAGATGATTTTCCGCTACCCCACATTGATATGCTGGTAGATAGCATTGCTCAAGTTTAAAGTCTTCTCATTTATGGATGGATTCTCAAGTTACAATCAAATCATGATGGCACCTGAAGATATGGAAAAAATAGCTTTTATCACGCCCTGGGGCAAGTTTTGTTACCGTGTAATGCCATTTGGTCTGAAGAATGCTGGAGCAACTTATCAAAGAGCCATGACGACTCTTTTCCATGATATTATTCACAAAGAAATTGAAGTTTATGTGGATGACATGATTGCTAAGTCTGCATCAGAAGAAGAACATGTGGGGCACCTGCTGAATCCAAGTAAGTTCACATTTGGTGTCCGCTCTGGAAAACTACTAGGTTTCATCGTCAACCAAAGAGTTATTAAGGTTGATCCTGACAAAGTCAAAGCCATTCAAGAAATGCCTCCTCCAAAAACAGGAAAAAAAGTCAAAGGAATTCTTGGACGATTGAATTACATCTCTAGATTTATCTCTCACATGACTGCAACTTGTGGACTGATATTAAAGAATACATGCTGGAACCTCCAATCTTAAGCCCTCTAGTGGAAGGAATAACTTTGATCATGTATTTGACCGTACTTGAAGATTCTATGGGATGTGTCATGGTTCAGCAAGACGTGTCTGGTCGAAAAGAGTATGCCATTTATTACTTGAGCAAAAAGTATACCGATTGTGAAACAAGATATTCACTGCTCGCGAAAACTTGATGCACTCTTGTATGGGTTGCTCGCCAACTAAGGAAGTACATGTTGACTCATACGACATATCTCATATCTAAAATGGATCCAATCAAATACTTGTTTGAAAAGCCTACGTTGACTGGAAGAGATGCCCGCTGGAAAATGTTATTATCAGAGTACAATATCCAATATCGTCCCCAAAAAAGCCATCAAAAAAGTGTTTTAGCCGACCATTTGACCTCTCAACCTATTGATGATGATCAATCTTTACAAGATGACTTCCAAGATGAAGAGATCATGTATTTGAAATCAAAAGATTACGAAGAACTTTTACATGGAGAAGGACCTGATCTTGAATCCCGATGGGGTTTGATATTTGACGGAGCTGTTAATACTTATGGTAGAGGAATTGGGGCAGTCATTGTTATGCCACAAGGTTCTCATGTACCATTCACTGCAAGACTGATGTTTGACTACACCAACAATATGGCAGAGTACGAAGCTTGTATCATGGGACTAGAAGAAGCCATTGATCTTAGAATCAAGATTCTGGATGAGTATGGAGATTCCGCTCTAGTCATTAATCAGATCAAAGGAGAATGGGAAATCTGTCATCCTAGTTTAATTCCTTACAGAGATTATGCCCGAAGACTGCTAACCTTCTTCAACAAAGTTGAATTCCATCACATACCTCATGAGGAAAATCAAATGGCAGATGCATTGGCTACCTTGGCTTCCATGTTTCAAGTAAAGTTTCCAAATGAAGCTCCTCAAATTACAATCATGCTCCTGGATAGGCCCACTCATGTATTCACCGCTGAAGTTGTCATAGGTGAAAAGCCGTGGTTTTATGACATTAAAATCTTCTTACAAAAACAAGAGTACCCACCTGGGGAATCTAGCAAAGACATAAGAATTTTGAGAAGATTGTCTGGTTATTTCTTCCTGACTGGGGATGTGCCATACAAGAGGAATTTTGACATGGTATTGCTCAGATGCGTGGATAGACACGAAGCAAACCAATTAATGCAAGAAATTCATGAAGGATATTTTGGCACTCATGCCAACAGACATGCAATGACAAGAAAGATACTGAGAGCAGGTTACTATTGGTTGACAATGGAATCTGACTGCTACAGATATGTGAAGAAGTGCCACAAATGCCAGATCTATGCTGATAAGATCCATGTGCCTCCGACGCTTCTCAACGTTATCTCCTCTCCATGGCCTTTCTCTATGTGGGGAATTGATATGATTGAACCAAAGGCTTCAAATGGGCATCATTTCATCCTGGTCGCCATTGACTACTTCACCAAATGGGTTGAAGCTGCCTCTTACGCCAATGTTACTCGACAAGTGGTAGTAAGATTTATCAAGAACAATCTCATCTGTGGGTACGGTGTACCCAATCCGAACAACAAGATGATGAAAGAGTTGTGTGATGAGTTCAAGATTGAGCATCACAATTCCTCTCCTTACCGTCCAAAGATGAATGGAGCGGTAGAAGCAGCTAACAAGAATATTAAGAAGATTGTCCACAAGATGGTTGTGACTTACAAGGACTGGCATGAAATGCTCCCTCTTCCACTACATGGGTACCGTACTATAGTTTGCACTTCGACTGGGGCAACACCTTTCTCCTTGGTATATGGCATGGAAGCCGTACTCCTGATAGAGGTTGAGATTCCCTCCTTAAGGATCTTGATGGAAGCCAAGTTATCAGAATATGAATGGTGTCAAGCTAGATATGATCAGTTGAATCTTATTGAAGAAAAAAGAATGACCGCATTTTGCCACGGCCAACTTTACCAAGAAAGAATGAAGAGAGCCTTTGACAAGAAAGTCGGACCTCGAAGATTCAAGGAAGGAGATATCGTGCTCAAGAAAATATTATCTCTTCAACCAGCCCCCAGGGGAAAATGGACTCCCAATTATGAAGGCCCATATGTTGTTAAGAGAGCCTTCTCAGGCGGTGCTTTGACTCTTACAACTATGGATGGTGAAGAATTCCCACGTCCCGTGAATACCGATATGGTCAAGAAATACTCCGCCTAGAGAAAAAAGAAGAGAAAAGAACTCGCTAAGTTGAAAACCTGAAAGGGCGACTTAGTCAAAAATGAGCGTCTCGGTGGACTGAAAACCTGAAAGGGCGGTCCAGGCAAAAATTAGAGACAATAAAAAAGGAAATGAAAAGCATCCTGATGAAGTGGAAACCTGCAAACCATCTTGAAGATATTATGAAGACTCTCAACCGATGTCAAAATACGCGTGATATTGAAAGTTGATAGGGAGACTAGTGATCATTGTATTTCAGTGTTCCCTTTCCTATGAAAGTTACCATTTTCAAACTTTGTAATCCATGGAGTCTTGCTGTTCGCAGACTACCATTCCATTAATGAAAATTTGGGCCTTATCTCATTTCTTGGAAATCTAATTTTATTCTATCTTGCAAAATATTGTTTTTAAAATTAATAGATTTGAAACAAAGTCAAAGTTGTTTTTCAAAATAATAAGAGATAGAACATTTTCTTAAAACTATTGAATACAGAGGTACTTGTTGACCCAGGGTCCCCAGAAGAGTTGGTTCTCGAAGCAAGAAACGAAAGCACAAACAAATTTTATCCCTACAAAGGAGCTATGTCTTCACACAAGTTGTCTCCAGCCAAGAATGGGTTTTCTTCTCGAAATGTGTCCTCCTTTTCAACGGGTTTTCTTCTCGGAATGGATCATTTGATAAAGAAGATTGATTTGAAGGGTATTGTTTTCCCCTACGGAGCTGAATCCCAATGAATTGGAAACCTGCAAAGGCAATTCATGAAAAAATTAGGGAATATGGCAAGTAACCACATCCGGTATCACCTGGCCATCTAGAAGATGTTATGAAGACTCTCAACCGACGTCAATGTACGCGTGATATTCAAAGTTGATAGGCAGACTAGTGATCATTGTATTTCAGTGTACCCTTTCCTGTGAAAGTTACCATTTTCAAACTTTGTAATCCTTGGAGTCTTGCCGTTCGCAGACTACCATTCCATTAATGAAAATTTGAGCCTTATCTCATTTCTTGGAATTCTAATTTCATTCTATCTTGCAAAATATTGTTTTTAAAATTAATAGATTTGAAACAAAGTCAAATTTGTTTTTAAAAATAAATAAAAGATAGAACATTTTTATAAAACTATTGAATACAGAGGTACATGTTGACCCAGGGTCCCCAAAAGAGTTGGTTCTCGAAGCAAGAAACGAAAGCACCAACAAATTATATCCCTACAAAGCAGCTAGGTCTTGGCACAAGTTGTCTCCAGCCAAGAATGGGTTTTCTTCTCGAAATGTGCTCTCCTTTTTAACGGATTTTCTTCTTTAAATGGATCCTTTGATAAAGTAGATCGATTTGAAGGGTATTATTTTCCCCTACGGAGCTTCATCCCGATGAATTGGAAACCTGCAAAGGCAATTCTTGAAAAAATTAGGGAATATGGCAAGTAACCATATCCGGTATCACCGGACCATCTTGAAGATATTATGAAGACTCTCAACCGATGTCAATATACGCGTGATATTGAAAGTTGATAGGGAGACTAGTGATCATTGTATTTCAGTGTTCCCTTTTCTATGAAAGTTACCATTTTCAAACTTTGTAATCCATGGAGTCTTGCTGTTCGCAGACTACCATTCCATTAATGAAAATTTGGGCCTTATCTCATTTCTTGGAAATCTAATTTTATTCTATCTTGCAAAATATTGTTTTTAAAATTAATAGATTTGAAACAAAGTCAAAGTTGTTTTTCAAAATAATAAGAGATAGAACATTTTCTTAAAACTATTGAATACAGAGGTACTTGTTGACCCAGGGTCCCCAGAAGAGATGGTTCTCGAAGCAAGAAACGAAAGCACAAACAAATTTTATCCCTACAAAGGAGCTATGTCTTCACACAAGTTGTCTCCAGCCAAGAATGGGTTTTCTTCTCGAAATGTGTCCTCCTTTTCAACGGGTTTTCTTCTCGGAATGGATCATTTGATAAAGAAGATTGATTTGAAGGGTATTGTTTTCCCCTACGGAGCTGAATCCCAATGAATTGGAAACCTGCAAAGGCAATTCATGAAAAAATTAGGGAATATGGCAAGTAACCACATCCGGTATCACCTGGCCATCTAGAAGATGTTATGAAGACTCTCAACCGACGTCAATGTACGCGTGATATTCAAAGTTGATAGGCAGACTAGTGATCATTGTATTTCAGTGTACCCTTTCCTGTGAAAGTTACCATTTTCAAACTTTGTAATCCTTGGAGTCTTGCCGTTCGCAGACTACCATTCCATTAATGAAAATTTGAGCCTTATCTCATTTCTTGGAATTCTAATTTCATTCTATCTTGCAAAATATTGTTTTTAAAATTAATAGATTTGAAACAAAGTCAAATTTGTTTTTAAAAATAAATAAAAGATAGAACATTTTTATAAAACTATTGAATACAGAGGTACATGTTGACCCAGGGTCCCCAAAAGAGTTGGTTCTCGAAGCAAGAAACGAAAGCACCAACAAATTATATCCCTACAAAGCAGCTAGGTCTTGGCAGAAGTTGTCTCCAGCCAAGAATGGGTTTTCTTCTCGAAATGTGCTCTCCTTTTTAACGGATTTTCTTCTTTAAATGGATCCTTTGATAAAGTAGATCGATTTGAAGGGTATTATTTTCCCCTACGGAGCTTCATCCCGATGAATTGGAAACCTGCAAAGGCAATTCTTGAAAAAATTAGGGAATATGGCAAGTAACCATATCCGGTATCACCGGACCATCTTGAAGATATTATGAAGACTCTCAACCGATGTCAAAATACGCGTGATATTGAAAGTTGATAGGGAGACTAGTGATCATTGTATTTCAGTGTTCCCTTTTCTATGAAAGTTACCATTTTCAAACTTTGTAATCCATGGAGTCTTGCTGTTCGCAGACTACCATTCCATTAATGAAAATTTGGGCCTTATCTCATTTCTTGGAAATCTAATTTTATTCTATCTTGCAAAATATTGTTTTTAAAATTAATAGATTTGAAACAAAGTCAAAGTTGTTTTTCAAAATAATAAGAGATAGAACATTTTCTTAAAACTATTGAATACAGAGGTACTTGTTGACCCAGGGTCCCCAGAAGAGATGGTTCTCGAAGCAAGAAACGAAAGCACAAACAAATTTTATCCCTACAAAGGAGCTATGTCTTCACACAAGTTGTCTCCAGCCAAGAATGGGTTTTCTTCTCGAAATGTGTCCTCCTTTTCAACGGGTTTTCTTCTCGGAATGGATCATTTGATAAAGAAGATTGATTTGAAGGGTATTGTTTTCCCCTACGGAGCTGAATCCCAATGAATTGGAAACCTGCAAAGGCAATTCATGAAAAAATTAGGGAATATGGCAAGTAACCACATCCGGTATCACCTGGCCATCTAGAAGATGTTATGAAGACTCTCAACCGACGTCAATGTACGCGTGATATTCAAAGTTGATAGGCAGACTAGTGATCATTGTATTTCAGTGTACCCTTTCCTGTGAAAGTTACCATTTTCAAACTTTGTAATCCTTGGAGTCTTGCCGTTCGCAGACTACCATTCCATTAATGAAAATTTGAGCCTTATCTCATTTCTTGGAATTCTAATTTCATTCTATCTTGCAAAATATTGTTTTTAAAATTAATAGATTTGAAACAAAGTCAAATTTGTTTTTAAAAATAAATAAAAGATAGAACATTTTTATAAAACTATTGAATACAGAGGTACATGTTGACCCAGGGTCCCCAAAAGAGTTGGTTCTCGAAGCAAGAAACGAAAGCACCAACAAATTATATCCCTACAAAGCAGCTAGGTCTTGGCAGAAGTTGTCTCCAGCCAAGAATGGGTTTTCTTCTCGAAATGTGCTCTCCTTTTTAACGGATTTTCTTCTTTAAATGGATCCTTTGATAAAGTAGATCGATTTGAAGGGTATTATTTTCCCCTACGGAGCTTCATCCCGATGAATTGGAAACCTGCAAAGGCAATTCTTGAAAAAATTAGGGAATATGGCAAGTAACCATATCCGGTATCACCGGACCATCTTGAAGATATTATGAAGACTCTCAACCGATGTCAAAATACGCGTGATATTGAAAGTTGATAGGGAGACTAGTGATCATTGTATTTCAGTGTTCCCTTTCCTATGAAAGTTACCATTTTCAAACTTTGTAATCCATGGAGTCTTGCTGTTCGCAGACTACCATTCCATTAATGAAAATTTGGGCCTTATCTCATTTCTTGGAAATCTAATTTTATTCTATCTTGCAAAATATTGTTTTTAAAATTAATAGATTTGAAACAAAGTCAAAGTTGTTTTTCAAAATAATAAGAGATAGAACATTTTCTTAAAACTATTGAATACAGAGGTACTTGTTGACCCAGGGTCCCCAGAAGAGTTGGTTCTCGAAGCAAGAAACGAAAGCACAAACAAATTTTATCCCTACAAAGGAGCTATGTCTTCACACAAGTTGTCTCCAGCCAAGAATGGGTTTTCTTCTCGAAATGTGTCCTCCTTTTCAACGGGTTTTCTTCTCGGAATGGATCATTTGATAAAGAAGATTGATTTGAAGGGTATTGTTTTCCCCTACGGAGCTGAATCCCAATGAATTGGAAACCTGCAAAGGCAATTCATGAAAAAATTAGGGAATATGGCAAGTAACCACATCCGGTATCACCTGGCCATCTAGAAGATGTTATGAAGACTCTCAACCGACGTCAATGTACGCGTGATATTCAAAGTTGATAGGCAGACTAGTGATCATTGTATTTCAGTGTACCCTTTCCTGTGAAAGTTACCATTTTCAAACTTTGTAATCCTTGGAGTCTTGCCGTTCGCAGACTACCATTCCATTAATGAAAATTTGAGCCTTATCTCATTTCTTGGAATTCTAATTTCATTCTATCTTGCAAAATATTGTTTTTAAAATTAATAGATTTGAAACAAAGTCAAATTTGTTTTTAAAAATAAATAAAAGATAGAACATTTTTATAAAACTATTGAATACAGAGGTACATGTTGACCCAGGGTCCCCAAAAGAGTTGGTTCTCGAAGCAAGAAACGAAAGCACCAACAAATTATATCCCTACAAAGCAGCTAGGTCTTGGCAGAAGTTGTCTCCAGCCAAGAATGGGTTTTCTTCTCGAAATGTGCTCTCCTTTTTAACGGATTTTCTTCTTTAAATGGATCCTTTGATAAAGTAGATCGATTTGAAGGGTATTATTTTCCCCTACGGAGCTTCATCCCGATGAATTGGAAACCTGCAAAGGCAATTCTTGAAAAAATTAGGGAATATGGCAAGTAACCATATCCGGTATCACCGGACCATCTTGAAGATATTATGAAGACTCTCAACCGATGTCAAAATACGCGTGATATTGAAAGTTGATAGGGAGACTAGTGATCATTGTATTTCAGTGTTCCCTTTCCTATGAAAGTTACCATTTTCAAACTTTGTAATCCATGGAGTCTTGCTGTTCGCAGACTACCATTCCATTAATGAAAATTTGGGCCTTATCTCATTTCTTGGAAATCTAATTTTATTCTATCTTGCAAAATATTGTTTTTAAAATTAATAGATTTGAAACAAAGTCAAAGTTGTTTTTCAAAATAATAAGAGATAGAACATTTTCTTAAAACTATTGAATACAGAGGTACTTGTTGACCCAGGGTCCCCAGAAGAGTTGGTTCTCGAAGCAAGAAACGAAAGCACAAACAAATTTTATCCCTACAAAGGAGCTATGTCTTCACACAAGTTGTCTCCAGCCAAGAATGGGTTTTCTTCTCGAAATGTGTCCTCCTTTTCAACGGGTTTTCTTCTCGGAATGGATCATTTGATAAAGAAGATTGATTTGAAGGGTATTGTTTTCCCCTACGGAGCTGAATCCCAATGAATTGGAAACCTGCAAAGGCAATTCATGAAAAAATTAGGGAATATGGCAAGTAACCACATCCGGTATCACCTGGCCATCTAGAAGATGTTATGAAGACTCTCAACCGACGTCAATGTACGCGTGATATTCAAAGTTGATAGGCAGACTAGTGATCATTGTATTTCAGTGTACCCTTTCCTGTGAAAGTTACCATTTTCAAACTTTGTAATCCTTGGAGTCTTGCCGTTCGCAGACTACCATTCCATTAATGAAAATTTGAGCCTTATCTCATTTCTTGGAATTCTAATTTCATTCTATCTTGCAAAATATTGTTTTTAAAATTAATAGATTTGAAACAAAGTCAAATTTGTTTTTAAAAATAAATAAAAGATAGAACATTTTTATAAAACTATTGAATACAGAGGTACATGTTGACCCAGGGTCCCCAAAAGAGTTGGTTCTCGAAGCAAGAAACGAAAGCACCAACAAATTATATCCCTACAAAGCAGCTAGGTCTTGGCAGAAGTTGTCTCCAGCCAAGAATGGGTTTTCTTCTCGAAATGTGCTCTCCTTTTTAACGGATTTTCTTCTTTAAATGGATCCTTTGATAAAGTAGATCGATTTGAAGGGTATTATTTTCCCCTACGGAGCTTCATCCCGATGAATTGGAAACCTGCAAAGGCAATTCTTGAAAAAATTAGGGAATATGGCAAGTAACCATATCCGGTATCACCGGACCATCTTGAAGATATTATGAAGACTCTCAACCGATGTCAAAATACGCGTGATATTGAAAGTTGATAGGGAGACTAGTGATCATTGTATTTCAGTGTTCCCTTTCCTATGAAAGTTACCATTTTCAAACTTTGTAATCCATGGAGTCTTGCTGTTCGCAGACTACCATTCCATTAATGAAAATTTGGGCCTTATCTCATTTCTTGGAAATCTAATTTTATTCTATCTTGCAAAATATTGTTTTTAAAATTAATAGATTTGAAACAAAGTCAAAGTTGTTTTTCAAAATAATAAGAGATAGAACATTTTCTTAAAACTATTGAATACAGAGGTACTTGTTGACCCAGGGTCCCCAGAAGAGTTGGTTCTCGAAGCAAGAAACGAAAGCACAAACAAATTTTATCCCTACAAAGGAGCTATGTCTTCACACAAGTTGTCTCCAGCCAAGAATGGGTTTTCTTCTCGAAATGTGTCCTCCTTTTCAACGGGTTTTCTTCTCGGAATGGATCATTTGATAAAGAAGATTGATTTGAAGGGTATTGTTTTCCCCTACGGAGCTGAATCCCAATGAATTGGAAACCTGCAAAGGCAATTCATGAAAAAATTAGGGAATATGGCAAGTAACCACATCCGGTATCACCTGGCCATCTAGAAGATGTTATGAAGACTCTCAACCGACGTCAATGTACGCGTGATATTCAAAGTTGATAGGCAGACTAGTGATCATTGTATTTCAGTGTACCCTTTCCTGTGAAAGTTACCATTTTCAAACTTTGTAATCCTTGGAGTCTTGCCGTTCGCAGACTACCATTCCATTAATGAAAATTTGAGCCTTATCTCATTTCTTGGAATTCTAATTTCATTCTATCTTGCAAAATATTGTTTTTAAAATTAATAGATTTGAAACAAAGTCAAATTTGTTTTTAAAAATAAATAAAAGATAGAACATTTTTATAAAACTATTGAATACAGAGGTACATGTTGACCCAGGGTCCCCAAAAGAGTTGGTTCTCGAAGCAAGAAACGAAAGCACCAACAAATTATATCCCTACAAAGCAGCTAGGTCTTGGCAGAAGTTGTCTCCAGCCAAGAATGGGTTTTCTTCTCGAAATGTGCTCTCCTTTTTAACGGATTTTCTTCTTTAAATGGATCCTTTGATAAAGTAGATCGATTTGAAGGGTATTATTTTCCCCTACGGAGCTTCATCCCGATGAATTGGAAACCTGCAAAGGCAATTCTTGAAAAAATTAGGGAATATGGCAAGTAACCATATCCGGTATCACCGGACCATCTTGAAGATATTATGAAGACTCTCAACCGATGTCAAAATACGCGTGATATTGAAAGTTGATAGGGAGACTAGTGATCATTGTATTTCAGTGTTCCCTTTCCTATGAAAGTTACCATTTTCAAACTTTGTAATCCATGGAGTCTTGCTGTTCGCAGACTACCATTCCATTAATGAAAATTTGGGCCTTATCTCATTTCTTGGAAATCTAATTTTATTCTATCTTGCAAAATATTGTTTTTAAAATTAATAGATTTGAAACAAAGTCAAAGTTGTTTTTCAAAATAATAAGAGATAGAACATTTTCTTAAAACTATTGAATACAGAGGTACTTGTTGACCCAGGGTCCCCAGAAGAGTTGGTTCTCGAAGCAAGAAACGAAAGCACAAACAAATTTTATCCCTACAAAGGAGCTATGTCTTCACACAAGTTGTCTCCAGCCAAGAATGGGTTTTCTTCTCGAAATGTGTCCTCCTTTTCAACGGGTTTTCTTCTCGGAATGGATCATTTGATAAAGAAGATTGATTTGAAGGGTATTGTTTTCCCCTACGGAGCTGAATCCCAATGAATTGGAAACCTGCAAAGGCAATTCATGAAAAAATTAGGGAATATGGCAAGTAACCACATCCGGTATCACCTGGCCATCTAGAAGATGTTATGAAGACTCTCAACCGACGTCAATGTACGCGTGATATTCAAAGTTGATAGGCAGACTAGTGATCATTGTATTTCAGTGTACCCTTTCCTGTGAAAGTTACCATTTTCAAACTTTGTAATCCTTGGAGTCTTGCCGTTCGCAGACTACCATTCCATTAATGAAAATTTGAGCCTTATCTCATTTCTTGGAATTCTAATTTCATTCTATCTTGCAAAATATTGTTTTTAAAATTAATAGATTTGAAACAAAGTCAAATTTGTTTTTAAAAATAAATAAAAGATAGAACATTTTTATAAAACTATTGAATACAGAGGTACATGTTGACCCAGGGTCCCCAAAAGAGTTGGTTCTCGAAGCAAGAAACGAAAGCACCAACAAATTATATCCCTACAAAGCAGCTAGGTCTTGGCAGAAGTTGTCTCCAGCCAAGAATGGGTTTTCTTCTCGAAATGTGCTCTCCTTTTTAACGGATTTTCTTCTTTAAATGGATCCTTTGATAAAGTAGATCGATTTGAAGGGTATTATTTTCCCCTACGGAGCTTCATCCCGATGAATTGGAAACCTGCAAAGGCAATTCTTGAAAAAATTAGGGAATATGGCAAGTAACCATATCCGGTATCACCGGACCATCTTGAAGATATTATGAAGACTCTCAACCGATGTCAAAATACGCGTGATATTGAAAGTTGATAGGGAGACTAGTGATCATTGTATTTCAGTGTTCCCTTTCCTATGAAAGTTACCATTTTCAAACTTTGTAATCCATGGAGTCTTGCTGTTCGCAGACTACCATTCCATTAATGAAAATTTGGGCCTTATCTCATTTCTTGGAAATCTAATTTTATTCTATCTTGCAAAATATTGTTTTTAAAATTAATAGATTTGAAACAAAGTCAAAGTTGTTTTTCAAAATAATAAGAGATAGAACATTTTCTTAAAACTATTGAATACAGAGGTACTTGTTGACCCAGGGTCCCCAGAAGAGTTGGTTCTCGAAGCAAGAAACGAAAGCACAAACAAATTTTATCCCTACAAAGGAGCTATGTCTTCACACAAGTTGTCTCCAGCCAAGAATGGGTTTTCTTCTCGAAATGTGTCCTCCTTTTCAACGGGTTTTCTTCTCGGAATGGATCATTTGATAAAGAAGATTGATTTGAAGGGTATTGTTTTCCCCTACGGAGCTGAATCCCAATGAATTGGAAACCTGCAAAGGCAATTCATGAAAAAATTAGGGAATATGGCAAGTAACCACATCCGGTATCACCTGGCCATCTAGAAGATGTTATGAAGACTCTCAACCGACGTCAATGTACGCGTGATATTCAAAGTTGATAGGCAGACTAGTGATCATTGTATTTCAGTGTACCCTTTCCTGTGAAAGTTACCATTTTCAAACTTTGTAATCCTTGGAGTCTTGCCGTTCGCAGACTACCATTCCATTAATGAAAATTTGAGCCTTATCTCATTTCTTGGAATTCTAATTTCATTCTATCTTGCAAAATATTGTTTTTAAAATTAATAGATTTGAAACAAAGTCAAATTTGTTTTTAAAAATAAATAAAAGATAGAACATTTTTATAAAACTATTGAATACAGAGGTACATGTTGACCCAGGGTCCCCAAAAGAGTTGGTTCTCGAAGCAAGAAACGAAAGCACCAACAAATTATATCCCTACAAAGCAGCTAGGTCTTGGCAGAAGTTGTCTCCAGCCAAGAATGGGTTTTCTTCTCGAAATGTGCTCTCCTTTTTAACGGATTTTCTTCTTTAAATGGATCCTTTGATAAAGTAGATCGATTTGAAGGGTATTATTTTCCCCTACGGAGCTTCATCCCGATGAATTGGAAACCTGCAAAGGCAATTCTTGAAAAAATTAGGGAATATGGCAAGTAACCATATCCGGTATCACCGGACCATCTTGAAGATATTATGAAGACTCTCAACCGATGTCAAAATACGCGTGATATTGAAAGTTGATAGGGAGACTAGTGATCATTGTATTTCAGTGTTCCCTTTCCTATGAAAGTTACCATTTTCAAACTTTGTAATCCATGGAGTCTTGCTGTTCGCAGACTACCATTCCATTAATGAAAATTTGGGCCTTATCTCATTTCTTGGAAATCTAATTTTATTCTATCTTGCAAAATATTGTTTTTAAAATTAATAGATTTGAAACAAAGTCAAAGTTGTTTTTCAAAATAATAAGAGATAGAACATTTTCTTAAAACTATTGAATACAGAGGTACTTGTTGACCCAGGGTCCCCAGAAGAGTTGGTTCTCGAAGCAAGAAACGAAAGCACAAACAAATTTTATCCCTACAAAGGAGCTATGTCTTCACACAAGTTGTCTCCAGCCAAGAATGGGTTTTCTTCTCGAAATGTGTCCTCCTTTTCAACGGGTTTTCTTCTCGGAATGGATCATTTGATAAAGAAGATTGATTTGAAGGGTATTGTTTTCCCCTACGGAGCTGAATCCCAATGAATTGGAAACCTGCAAAGGCAATTCATGAAAAAATTAGGGAATATGGCAAGTAACCACATCCGGTATCACCTGGCCATCTAGAAGATGTTATGAAGACTCTCAACCGACGTCAATGTACGCGTGATATTCAAAGTTGATAGGCAGACTAGTGATCATTGTATTTCAGTGTACCCTTTCCTGTGAAAGTTACCATTTTCAAACTTTGTAATCCTTGGAGTCTTGCCGTTCGCAGACTACCATTCCATTAATGAAAATTTGAGCCTTATCTCATTTCTTGGAATTCTAATTTCATTCTATCTTGCAAAATATTGTTTTTAAAATTAATAGATTTGAAACAAAGTCAAATTTGTTTTTAAAAATAAATAAAAGATAGAACATTTTTATAAAACTATTGAATACAGAGGTACATGTTGACCCAGGGTCCCCAAAAGAGTTGGTTCTCGAAGCAAGAAACGAAAGCACCAACAAATTATATCCCTACAAAGCAGCTAGGTCTTGGCAGAAGTTGTCTCCAGCCAAGAATGGGTTTTCTTCTCGAAATGTGCTCTCCTTTTTAACGGATTTTCTTCTTTAAATGGATCCTTTGATAAAGTAGATCGATTTGAAGGGTATTATTTTCCCCTACGGAGCTTCATCCCGATGAATTGGAAACCTGCAAAGGCAATTCTTGAAAAAATTAGGGAATATGGCAAGTAACCATATCCGGTATCACCGGACCATCTTGAAGATATTATGAAGACTCTCAACCGATGTCAAAATACGCGTGATATTGAAAGTTGATAGGGAGACTAGTGATCATTGTATTTCAGTGTTCCCTTTCCTATGAAAGTTACCATTTTCAAACTTTGTAATCCATGGAGTCTTGCTGTTCGCAGACTACCATTCCATTAATGAAAATTTGGGCCTTATCTCATTTCTTGGAAATCTAATTTTATTCTATCTTGCAAAATATTGTTTTTAAAATTAATAGATTTGAAACAAAGTCAAAGTTGTTTTTCAAAATAATAAGAGATAGAACATTTTCTTAAAACTATTGAATACAGAGGTACTTGTTGACCCAGGGTCCCCAGAAGAGTTGGTTCTCGAAGCAAGAAACGAAAGCACAAACAAATTTTATCCCTACAAAGGAGCTATGTCTTCACACAAGTTGTCTCCAGCCAAGAATGGGTTTTCTTCTCGAAATGTGTCCTCCTTTTCAACGGGTTTTCTTCTCGGAATGGATCATTTGATAAAGAAGATTGATTTGAAGGGTATTGTTTTCCCCTACGGAGCTGAATCCCAATGAATTGGAAACCTGCAAAGGCAATTCATGAAAAAATTAGGGAATATGGCAAGTAACCACATCCGGTATCACCTGGCCATCTAGAAGATGTTATGAAGACTCTCAACCGACGTCAATGTACGCGTGATATTCAAAGTTGATAGGCAGACTAGTGATCATTGTATTTCAGTGTACCCTTTCCTGTGAAAGTTACCATTTTCAAACTTTGTAATCCTTGGAGTCTTGCCGTTCGCAGACTACCATTCCATTAATGAAAATTTGAGCCTTATCTCATTTCTTGGAATTCTAATTTCATTCTATCTTGCAAAATATTGTTTTTAAAATTAATAGATTTGAAACAAAGTCAAATTTGTTTTTAAAAATAAATAAAAGATAGAACATTTTTATAAAACTATTGAATACAGAGGTACATGTTGACCCAGGGTCCCCAAAAGAGTTGGTTCTCGAAGCAAGAAACGAAAGCACCAACAAATTATATCCCTACAAAGCAGCTAGGTCTTGGCAGAAGTTGTCTCCAGCCAAGAATGGGTTTTCTTCTCGAAATGTGCTCTCCTTTTTAACGGATTTTCTTCTTTAAATGGATCCTTTGATAAAGTAGATCGATTTGAAGGGTATTATTTTCCCCTACGGAGCTTCATCCCGATGAATTGGAAACCTGCAAAGGCAATTCTTGAAAAAATTAGGGAATATGGCAAGTAACCATATCCGGTATCACCGGACCATCTTGAAGATATTATGAAGACTCTCAACCGATGTCAAAATACGCGTGATATTGAAAGTTGATAGGGAGACTAGTGATCATTGTATTTCAGTGTTCCCTTTCCTATGAAAGTTACCATTTTCAAACTTTGTAATCCATGGAGTCTTGCTGTTCGCAGACTACCATTCCATTAATGAAAATTTGGGCCTTATCTCATTTCTTGGAAATCTAATTTTATTCTATCTTGCAAAATATTGTTTTTAAAATTAATAGATTTGAAACAAAGTCAAAGTTGTTTTTCAAAATAATAAGAGATAGAACATTTTCTTAAAACTATTGAATACAGAGGTACTTGTTGACCCAGGGTCCCCAGAAGAGTTGGTTCTCGAAGCAAGAAACGAAAGCACAAACAAATTTTATCCCTACAAAGGAGCTATGTCTTCACACAAGTTGTCTCCAGCCAAGAATGGGTTTTCTTCTCGAAATGTGTCCTCCTTTTCAACGGGTTTTCTTCTCGGAATGGATCATTTGATAAAGAAGATTGATTTGAAGGGTATTGTTTTCCCCTACGGAGCTGAATCCCAATGAATTGGAAACCTGCAAAGGCAATTCATGAAAAAATTAGGGAATATGGCAAGTAACCACATCCGGTATCACCTGGCCATCTAGAAGATGTTATGAAGACTCTCAACCGACGTCAATGTACGCGTGATATTCAAAGTTGATAGGCAGACTAGTGATCATTGTATTTCAGTGTACCCTTTCCTGTGAAAGTTACCATTTTCAAACTTTGTAATCCTTGGAGTCTTGCCGTTCGCAGACTACCATTCCATTAATGAAAATTTGAGCCTTATCTCATTTCTTGGAATTCTAATTTCATTCTATCTTGCAAAATATTGTTTTTAAAATTAATAGATTTGAAACAAAGTCAAATTTGTTTTTAAAAATAAATAAAAGATAGAACATTTTTATAAAACTATTGAATACAGAGGTACATGTTGACCCAGGGTCCCCAAAAGAGTTGGTTCTCGAAGCAAGAAACGAAAGCACCAACAAATTATATCCCTACAAAGCAGCTAGGTCTTGGCAGAAGTTGTCTCCAGCCAAGAATGGGTTTTCTTCTCGAAATGTGCTCTCCTTTTTAACGGATTTTCTTCTTTAAATGGATCCTTTGATAAAGTAGATCGATTTGAAGGGTATTATTTTCCCCTACGGAGCTTCATCCCGATGAATTGGAAACCTGCAAAGGCAATTCTTGAAAAAATTAGGGAATATGGCAAGTAACCATATCCGGTATCACCGGACCATCTTGAAGATATTATGAAGACTCTCAACCGATGTCAAAATACGCGTGATATTGAAAGTTGATAGGGAGACTAGTGATCATTGTATTTCAGTGTTCCCTTTCCTATGAAAGTTACCATTTTCAAACTTTGTAATCCATGGAGTCTTGCTGTTCGCAGACTACCATTCCATTAATGAAAATTTGGGCCTTATCTCATTTCTTGGAAATCTAATTTTATTCTATCTTGCAAAATATTGTTTTTAAAATTAATAGATTTGAAACAAAGTCAAAGTTGTTTTTCAAAATAATAAGAGATAGAACATTTTCTTAAAACTATTGAATACAGAGGTACTTGTTGACCCAGGGTCCCCAGAAGAGTTGGTTCTCGAAGCAAGAAACGAAAGCACAAACAAATTTTATCCCTACAAAGGAGCTATGTCTTCACACAAGTTGTCTCCAGCCAAGAATGGGTTTTCTTCTCGAAATGTGTCCTCCTTTTCAACGGGTTTTCTTCTCGGAATGGATCATTTGATAAAGAAGATTGATTTGAAGGGTATTGTTTTCCCCTACGGAGCTGAATCCCAATGAATTGGAAACCTGCAAAGGCAATTCATGAAAAAATTAGGGAATATGGCAAGTAACCACATCCGGTATCACCTGGCCATCTAGAAGATGTTATGAAGACTCTCAACCGACGTCAATGTACGCGTGATATTCAAAGTTGATAGGCAGACTAGTGATCATTGTATTTCAGTGTACCCTTTCCTGTGAAAGTTACCATTTTCAAACTTTGTAATCCTTGGAGTCTTGCCGTTCGCAGACTACCATTCCATTAATGAAAATTTGAGCCTTATCTCATTTCTTGGAATTCTAATTTCATTCTATCTTGCAAAATATTGTTTTTAAAATTAATAGATTTGAAACAAAGTCAAATTTGTTTTTAAAAATAAATAAAAGATAGAACATTTTTATAAAACTATTGAATACAGAGGTACATGTTGACCCAGGGTCCCCAAAAGAGTTGGTTCTCGAAGCAAGAAACGAAAGCACCAACAAATTATATCCCTACAAAGCAGCTAGGTCTTGGCAGAAGTTGTCTCCAGCCAAGAATGGGTTTTCTTCTCGAAATGTGCTCTCCTTTTTAACGGATTTTCTTCTTTAAATGGATCCTTTGATAAAGTAGATCGATTTGAAGGGTATTATTTTCCCCTACGGAGCTTCATCCCGATGAATTGGAAACCTGCAAAGGCAATTCTTGAAAAAATTAGGGAATATGGCAAGTAACCATATCCGGTATCACCGGACCATCTTGAAGATATTATGAAGACTCTCAACCGATGTCAAAATACGCGTGATATTGAAAGTTGATAGGGAGACTAGTGATCATTGTATTTCAGTGTTCCCTTTCCTATGAAAGTTACCATTTTCAAACTTTGTAATCCATGGAGTCTTGCTGTTCGCAGACTACCATTCCATTAATGAAAATTTGGGC